>NW_015176452.1:3250554-3250818 GCF_001447785.1 Gekko japonicus | reverse complement strand
CTATGTTATGCGTCACCTTACCAACCTCCCCTCCTCAGCAACTGCTAGCAGTATGTATGTACTGTGCAGAACTCTCCCCTTTCAAGTAGCACAGCATGGGGCTGTCAGCAGAGTGACATGCTGGTGTAACACCCCATCTACCCCAAAAGTGGACATAAGGAGTGTATCCTCAGGCCTGAGTGGCTACCAGCCATATAGCTTTTTGCTGACTGATGATGATGCTTGTTATCTTGCAGGATCCAGTCCAGATTAGCTATACTATGT
>NW_015176452.1:3245295-3250516 GCF_001447785.1 Gekko japonicus | reverse complement strand
TGGGTAAACTGGAAGAATACCTCGTGCAGAGCTATGCAACCTACTTCCTGTTTGCTGCTACTTAGAACATTACTCAGTAGTGTCCATGTGTCTCTACTGACCGTTTGCAGGCAGCCATCTAACGGGGTATGGGCCACCATGGACTGCATTCTCAGTGCAAGGCTGACCACCTGTTGAGCCTCAAACATGATTGATGGCTGCAGTGACCAGTGAGTATCCGGCTGTTCTGCTGTAGAGTTGCCAACTCTTCTGTTTTAGCCTAACTCTAGCACTACTGCAAATTGCTTGACAGAGACAGGTTTGACCAATACAGCTGTCCCTGTCTGGGGCATGCAAAGACAGCAGCAGCTGTATGTGTGATTCTGCCATCTACCGGTGCAGTCCTGAAAGGCCTTGCTGGAACAAGTGAACTGGTAACTATATTAATGAGTCTAGACTTCAGCCATTCAATAAACATGTGGCTTGTGTCACAAGGGCTGCAGTCAAATGGGCAGTTTGGCCTGATATAGTTGCATTATCCGAACGGATTAAATGGGCTCATTCACACATCCACATCTGGCAGCCATTCCCCAGTCGTACTCACCGTATGACGAGTTGGATACAGAGTAAATAGCCACCAGAGACAATCAGGTGCTTACAGATCCCCGTGCATATTGATCCCGTGTCTCCGGATGTCTGAACACCCCTGGTGTCTGCTCACACCAGTTTGGAAGTGTGAACCTTTAGTTCCAGTTTTGCCGTATTTTGTTTTAAAATGGTAGAGCATGTGTACATGTGTGCACATGCACACCCAAAAAATGTTCTCAAAAAAAGTCTCCATGGTTGATGTGCAGCACTAATCTGAAGGTCAACTATGGAAGAATCATGCAGTGAGGCCGGATCAGGGTAGGAGTCTGATTGAAAATCTCTGTCACAAAATGTGACAGAGTAATTAGTAGTGCGCCCAAACCGCACCAACCTGCCAGTCTGACCGCAGCCAAGGAATGGTTTTCACTCTCCTGCTCATTCCTAACCTTAGCTGTCTTCAGCATAGGACTCACATTGGCACGGGGCTGGGGCTGCCCACATGCCTTAAAATACAATTTCCACCTCCTGTCTCCTTTTATTGGACTTTATGTTCACCTTGATGAAGAGCACCGGGAAGCCTGAAAGCTTGCACTCACTATTTTGTGATATTTCTGGTCGGTCCATAATAAAAAGCATTACAGTACTGTTTTCAGATCCCCCCACCCACTCACCCACCCATGCATCAACTCAGCTATCTGCATTTCCCCCCTCATTCTTCATCTCTCATTCCATGCCAAAAGATCTCTGGGAATTTGTTAGGGGCATGGATTGTTTCCTTAATCTGATTTTGAAAATACATAGTCAACACTATGCTACCTATACTTTCTTAACAATATTTTGACTGTTCAGAGTGCCCACTGCATTGCTTGAAGTTGAATACTTTTTCAACCTCATAAATGCCCTTGCTAAATCCGTTTCCTATACTGGTGCTGGATTTGCCCACAAGGCTACTCTTGTTTTCCTGAGTCACTGGGCTCCATTTGCAGCATGCTTCTGCTGCGTCTTCACCATGTCCTACCTCCATAATCCTGTCATTGTGACATCAGAATTACAATTAGTTGTGACATCAGAATGAAAGGATTATTGTGGCTGATGGTAAAGAGGCAGTTATTGGGGGGGAAGGGGAGATGTGTTTCCCATGAAAATGTCCTTGCTGCCAGCATTTTCAATAGAGGCAGTAAAGAAACTATCAAAATTTCAGTAATGGTGACAAGATTGTATTTTCTGCTGGCTAATTTAAAGGGCACCATTTAAAGACTCCTCTTGCAGTGATAACTGCAGAGGCAGAATGAGTGGTTCAGTGAGACATTCACGGTGTCATTCAGCAATTTTCACTTTGTACTTCTGACTCTTCCTCAGGATTTGGCTGCTCCACACCTTGGTGACCCTGAGGGCTCAAGGAAGTGACAACAAAGAATCGTTCAGAGTTATGTGTTAAGATTTAATTGATTTCCTTGTAATTTGAGAAGTTTCAAGACTGAATTGTGAGACTTACTAATACCTCTCTCTCTCTCACACACACTCACACACATGAGAATTTTCATTTTCACACATGCTTTGTGGTTACTGAGAAAAACCTGAAAATGTGATTGGAACATGTACCCCAAAAGAAGACTCCTAACAAGGACAACAAAACACCAATGTTAAAACCTCACAAATTAGGCACTCAGGTCAAAATGCCATGGTGGCCTTAAACTTAGCGATTCTGAGAAAGATATCTGAATATTCAGATATATATGCCAAACCTAGAAAGTTGTGCTGGCACAGTGCTTGTGTACCTTTAAAACCCAACACAAGAGGTTAATCATTACCTTTCACGGCATCTGTGACAGCAAAAAGCAGCATCTGTTGAGTTTCTGCTAACTACGTAGTTTTTAGAGCGACAGCAACCCTCGAGGGTAAAAACCTTAATTAAAAAGACAGTTAAGTAGACCTACAGATTATATATATTCATAAAAAAATTAGGATTTAGAATCTTGATATTGCACTTTAAAATAATTAACATCGGAGAGATCGAGTTGCCTTTTCGGAGACTCGTCCCTGAACTTGGGAAGCCCCGCTCCCTGGTGCTTCCTGATTCTCACGCGTGATGAAATCTCTGGCTCTACGAAAGAGGAAGTGGAAAGCCTAGAAAGAAAGCGCAAGAAAACGGGGGGGAAATTCCTCTGCGGGCGGGCGCCTGCAACTCGAGAGGCGCCAGAAAGTGCTGGCTTTGCGGCGTGTCTGCGCGGCGGCTGCTCTAGTTCTCCAGTGTGCGCCCGGAGCCGCGAGCGGAGTGAGAGGAGGCGGCGCTGTGCATGCTGGGCTGAGATTATGGTGGGGCTTTGCAATAGGAAGCGAGGCAGGAAGGACTTGAACTAGCGTGTGGCGGCGGCAGGCAGACCCGCATAAGGCAGGAGACTGTGGGGTGCGCGCTTGGGGGGCTGGGAGCACGGAGTAGACCCCAGAGTCCTGTCGGCAGAAGCGGAACGGGTCTGCCGGGAAAGGCGCCAGTGCCGGGGGCGAAAGGTCTCTTGGAACCGATTTCGCCTCCCTCCTCTTCCCCTTTACGGATTTGACTGAGGAGGGGAAGGGGATTCCAACCCCCCCTTTTTTTTCTTTCCTTTTTGCAAGAAGAGCCTTGATTTCCCTCCCCTCCGTTTTGGGGAGCCGGCAAAGAAGAAGAAGAAGAAGAAGGAGCAGATCTCGCTGCCGTCGGCGGCAGCAGCAGCAGCCTCCGCCTCCCGCTTGCCCATTGCTGGGAGATGGTGACATATGAAGCGCGCTGGAAGGACCATGGTTGAGAGGAACAGCAAGCTCCTGCTGATCGTGGCGGGCTCGGTGTGCTTCATGCTCATCCTGTACCAGTATGTGGGGCCGGGGCTGAGCCTGGGCGCGCCGAGCGGCCGCTCGTACCAGGACGAGCTGGACCTCTTCCCCACGCCGGATCCGCACTACGTGAAGAAGTACTACTTCCCCGTGCGGGAGCTGGAGCGCCAGCTGGCCTTCGACATGAAGGGCGACGACGTGATCGTCTTCCTGCACATCCAGAAGACGGGCGGCACCACCTTCGGCCGCCACCTGGTGCAGAACGTGCGCCTCGAGGTGCCCTGCGACTGCCGGCCCGGCCAGAAGAAGTGCACCTGCTACCGGCCCAACCGCAGGGAGACCTGGCTCTTCTCGCGCTTCTCCACCGGCTGGAGTTGCGGGCTGCACGCCGACTGGACCGAGCTCACCAACTGCGTGCCCGGCGTGCTGGACAAGCGGGAGAGCGCCGCCGCCAAGCCGCCCAGGTGAGGCGACTGAGGAGGGGGAAGCCCGGCCAGGTGGCGTGGCCCCCTTCTCCCCCCCGAGAGCACCGCCTTCCCGAGGTAGCCAGTCGCCCCTCTCCGGAGGAGGGTCTCCTCGTGGCCCCTGGAGTTCGGCCTTGGCCACAGCCGGCCGCTTCCCCCTCGGCAGCCCGTTGGAGCCGGTTGGCACCACCGTCTTGAGGCATTCTGGGGCAGCAGCTCGGCTGTGGTGTGGTTCTGGTTCCTTCCTCTCTGGAAGCCAACTTCCCCTTCCTCCGCTGACGGCGCTGCTGCTCAACTCACTTCTGATAACTTTGTATTGGGGCAGAAAGTAAGAGTTGCGAGTTGGGTGCTCTGGGATGCTCAGTTGCCATATAGGTGGCCTGGTACGCCTTCAGTTAGCCTGTACTTCCTAGCAGCCCTGCTTAGGTTGGTGGATTTGTTGTTGTAGCAGTTTTCTCTCTTTCTAGGGTAGCCAAACCCACTGGGCTTCTGTGCTGCATTGCAGGCAGAGATTCAGCAGGGAAAGCTTCCTGGGAGAAAGGGGAGGACACTGCCTGTTGAATTTTTGTCTGCAGTGTAGCTGCAGCAGGAGCCTTGACAAAAAAAAAAGTGGCAGGCCTTATCTTTGCCCACTGGACTTCAGTGTATTTTACAATATCTCTCCTTACGTGGCAGTTTTATATTTCTGTTTCCATTGTTGCACTGTACCCTCCAAAGCTTGCCTTTCCCATAGGCCTTACTTGGATCCTGGGCCCACAACCTATTTTAAATACCAGAGCTGTGATATGCTATGGTTCATTTATTTATTTATTTAGATTTCCTGACTGGTTCTAAGGAAGGTGGTTATTGATTGTGTGCAGAGAACTGTTCCTTCAATTCTATTACCCCTACTTCACCACACAAATGATGGCACAAGGGGGTAAAGAGTAACAAGTCAGAACGCGTAGGTTTCCTGCAAACACGATCCTCCAAACTTTTCATTTAACAAATTAAGCACTGCTCCTCTTTCACCATGGTTTTCACACACTGGCACTTTCCCCTTCTCTGACTTTGGGATTTCTCTAACATGCTCTGCAGTATTTCCTCTGGACCACAGACCTTTCTTTTGCACTGCAGCCTACATCTCATGCTCCTGATCCTTCTGGCTCTGTAGGTACTCTTTATTTGTCTGCACACACTTCCCAAATGCAGGACACCTATATTGCACTGTTTGCCATTGTGATGATTCGTTCTCTCTCTTTCTGTGAAAAAAAATCATCACCCCCCTGTGCTAGGCACTTTGACTGTATTTATACTTTCCTGCCATGTTGGGCACTACCTTTGTAGACCCTATGGATGGTACCTCATTGCATTACTTGTAGTTGCTTGGCTCTCTTATCTAA
>NW_015176452.1:3221171-3245264 GCF_001447785.1 Gekko japonicus | reverse complement strand
CAGTCCCTGCCTAGCGGCTTTCGTCTTAAGACTGCCCTGTTGTTCATCCTGTTACAATCCTCTTCTGTCTTCTCCCACTGACAGAGCTCCTTGATTAGCCTGTGCCTCCCCCCCCCCCTTCCCTTCTTCTCACTGTAGGTGGCACAAATCTACTTTGCTGCAAAGCACCCTTCATTCCTGACCTGGCTGCTTACCCATGTGTACTCCTAGCCAGTCCGTCGACCCAAATATCTCCATTTTTAAAATATGCTGGTGATTTTTTTCCTGTTTTTACTTGGGTTAGAATGGTATTGAAAGATAAACAGTTAACTTGGAGAATAAGGGGGGTTATCACTGGGCATGCTTCCCACTGTGTTATTCTATTAGACCTTTTTGTAGTGTGTCTCCCCTTTCCTCCCAACTACATGCTTTCACTTCTTATACTCTTAACTTCATTGGAAAATGTTCCCTTTCTTCTTCACATATTTCCTTTCTATTCCTTAGGCTTTCCTGTATTTTGTTAAGCTCAGTGTTGACCCTCAAAGCTAGTTTTATTTCTTTAAATCTTTGGAGATGCTGCTAATTCCTGATTTTTTAATATGCAGACTTTCATTCAAAAGAGCTGCTGTTCAGACACTGTCATATCTAGTGAACATGCGTTACTGCCCTTTAGTGTCTTTTGTTTCTACTCTTCTCTCCAGTAGCTTGACAGAATTTCATGTTCCCATTTGCTAAAGCCATGTGCTGTGTATATATATTGTTAATACCCCTTCTAATCCTAGTGAGTAGGCAGCCTTGGAACGAAAACTTTTTTTTTTGTCTTAGTACTGCTGCTATGCCCATTCCTTTCTCCTTCTTTGCTCCATTTCAGCAAGACTTGTTCAGTTTGCAATGCTGCATGCAGTTATTAATTCTGTTTATTGATTCTGCTGTTGGGGCTATCTTTTCAACCCATCTTGGTGAGTTTCAGCATTAATTGCTCTCATGCTGGCCTGTGGTCTGCTGTTATGCAAGCTGACTGGAGAGTATCAAGGCAGGGAAAGCATCCAAAAGGGTCAACTCTGTTCAGGTTTTCTTTCTGTAAAGACGTGTATAAACATTAGCAAACAAATAGCCTCCATGTATACTGGACTGATGTTTGGTAGAGCATTGTAGCGTAGGAAAATATCTCACAAAATTAAAATGTTGTGTATGGTTACATTCTTGGAGTTTTTGTGTTACGGGGCGGGGGGGAGGAGGAATCTGAACTTTGACTCTTGGCTAGCAAACCATTAACCTTGCCTAAAGATTGGTACACAGAATTACAGAGTGCATTCAATTGTATGCCCCCCCCCCATTAAGTTACATGTTGATCTTCTAGACATGTTTTACTTTTGTTGGAACAGTGAAAAGCTTGGGCAGAGAGAACATAGAGTAGGGATGCGAGGAATTGCTAAGGTAGTCATGAACATTGCAAAATTTATGAGGCAGCAAATGCTATCCCACATGCATGCTCTGATGCTTCATTGTGGCCTGCCCTTTTGTTTGTTTGTCCTATATTGTCCTAATTAAATTGAAAAAGGTCTTGATGCTTGGGCAGGAAGGGTCTAGTGATGTGGAGGCTTAGTAATCTGCAGCTCATAACCTTGCTCTATTAATACGCAGTGTTCTGGCCGTTCATTAACTCTGTACTTGGGAATGGTTTTGATAATGACAAATAAGAACTGCCGGCTGACTTTGTAATATTGCCCTATCACATAGGCCTATTGTACTGCGGTCCATTTCAGCATGTCCACAGAAAGATAACATTTCTCCTGCTTGTAATGAAATCTGGGTTCATAAACAAGAGCTGTTTATGTAAAACCACTGGTGGAGCAAGTTTCCCTTGTTGGGATGGAAAAGGGATTCATTCTTGCATTATTTCCACTACAGTGGTGACTGTATCACTTCATTTCCCTCCTCTGAATAATGTATTTAGGATAATGGAACAGCCTATGCCTTTATGTCAGAGACACATTACAGAGGCTGCTGAAAGAAGGCACTGGGTGAAAAGATGGCAATATCTTTTGTTGGATATGCTTCTGTTGCTGGATATATACAAGCCTTTGACTTCAACAGAACTCTTTTCTTGTTGAAAATAATTTTTGCTGATGGTTTTAGAACATAAGAAATGCCCTGCTGGATCAAACCAGTGGTCTATCTAGTCTAGCATCGTGTCTCATACAATGGCCAACTAGTTCCTCTGGAGGTCCAACAACAGGGCATAGAGGCCAAGACCATCCATGATGTTGCCTCCTGGCACTGATATTCAGAGTTTTATGGCCTTTGAATGTGGAAGTTCACTTTAGTCATGGTTTATAGCCACTGGTAGACCTATCCTCCATGAATCTATGTAATCCCCCTTTAAAGCTATCTGTGTCTGTGGCCATCACTATATCCTCTGGCAGCACATTTTTAGTATAATTGAAAGAGCAGCTGATGGACCCATTACTTTGGTTTCACTTAAAGTTACTTAACATGAAATTCTAGGCACGTTATTAAGTAAGGTCTGTTGGAATCAGTGTACTGCATTCCTGTGTAAGCATGCATAGGATCAGGCTGTTAGTTGCTTAAGTCATTTTTTTCTCTCAAGTGCCACTATTAGGTTTGCCATTTTTGAGTGTGTCTTAACAGTATATTCTGTAATTTGCTGTCCACCAAAATGCTCTTCCAAGTTATTGCATCAGAGCTGTAACAGTAGGAAAGCATTATGTGTGTTCAAAGGAGAAGTGCTTGAGTCTCTTTCTAATGTACTCTGCCAGTGTCTCACAGGCATTCTTGAAGGTCATTCAGCAGTGCCCGTAAATATGTACAAATTATGAGTTAAGGTTGTTAACCTTGTAAGCAAAGCCATTTTACACTAAGTGCATTCTTGCATTACTTTCTATAACCTGTGTGAGGTAAATGCATTCAGAATGCAGTGGGTGTCCTCGTTTTTCCTGCTCCTAGCAGGACTTACGGACACTGAGGCCTTTTTCAAGGGAGGCATAAATTGCTTCCTGTATTTCACTTGTCTGTGACATCACACTGATCCCAATTCAGCTTGTTCGAAACATTAACATTTTGTGGTTGTGCATAGGATGGATGGAGTGAAGAGAGATTGTTGGAGAATTATACACAGTTGTAGCATCTGAATTAGTTATAAGACAGACTGCTTTGCCCTCTAGTTCTAAAACTAGAGACCCATGTTGGTGACTTGTCCAATGCACAATTTGTGTATGATCCCTCCCTGCCCCCACGTATTTACAGAAGCACTGATCTGCCTAATGATTCATATATATGGGTAACCTCTTCACAAATAAAGGATTTTGTTTCATGGTAGAGAAAAGAAGAGAAAACATATCCAAGCATCAGTTCAGTGATAGATGGGTAACTATGTTCATTGTTGACCTTTCTGAAATCAGTTAATTCTTGATTATGCTTTGCAATTGTCAGAACCCACAGCCAACAACGAAGTACACACATTCAGGAACGGTAATACTTTTATTGCAGAGCTATAGATGCAGTAACATAAGCACTGTTAAGAATGGCGGCGGCCCCTTGGGCATAATAGGATATAGGGTATTCGTATGCACACACCCCCTCAGAGCACTGGCCAATTAGGCACCCTCCCACGCGCGGGATAAAGCTTGGAGACTGTTAGGTAGCTAAAGCTGAGAACCAACACTCTCCCATGGCACCTAGGAAAAACCTAGAAGATACAACTCCCTCCTGCACATCTTTATAGATAAGCATTTTGGCGCAAAGCAGAAAAAGCACAGAAAGGAATGCAGTAGCAATTAACCAGACACAGACGGAGCTCCCCAACCCCCATGGCAGCGTAGCTGACAGCAATACACATGAGTAGGCTACTGTACCACATTTATTGACACCCCCCCCCCCAGTTTTGCTTGGCAGTGATTGACTAGGCATGTGATTTGTTATAACTTTTTAGTGCAGGCGGTTAGCAAGAGTGGAAGGGATGCCACATTCTGCTACTTAGAATACTGGAACTACACTGTTTCTCATTTCCCCCCTGCTGCATGCTGTGCCTTTCCTCCCACTCCCTCTATTTCTTCTCCATCTTCTCTCCTCCCCAAATTGAGTCTTTTACATGAGTCTCCTCAAGAGGCATACTTAATCTTGAGTTTTGTGTGCAGGCTTATGTGTGAGTCTATCACAGAACTCTCTGCCTGCTGCGTTTTCATTTTAATTTCTCACTGTGCTTGCAAAATTGTTAGGAACGTCCCTCCTGTGATCACAATCTAAAAATTAAAATAATAAAAAACTCCTGTGCTATCAAGTGACCCAGCTGATTGGTTGTTCATTGCAGTGAGAGGACCTAGGCTAAAATAGACCTGTCTGTGTCTCTGTGGTTTAAACATTGCTAAGTGGATTAGTGGAATGACTTCTTGAGCATCTCTTTCAAGGTATTTTCCCACCCTTAAAAAAAAAAAGCTGTAATGGAAGCAACAGAGCTGTACTAGAATGGTGGATTTTGTTTGTGTGTTGTTGAGTTTCATGGCTTTCTATCTTCCCTTGCTTCCGATTTAAGTTTGGAATCCTCTTGGTGCCTTGCCAAGAGACAGTCTGGCTTGAGGTATTTTACTTAAAACTTCCAGAATACAAACTTGGATTTGTGTGTAATTGTTTAAACTGCAGCAGCATAGCAGCAGAACACAGAATCTGGGGCAAAGTTCCCTGGAAGTAAAATACTTATCCAATATGGGGACGCACTGATTCTAGGGCCCAACATTGTTATCTTTTGGAAGAGATCCATAACCCTAATGTTGTGTTTGAATGGTCCTATCCACATAGCATTGGCATAGTGTGCCTGGGAGGTGCCCTAAAAAAGGACATTGAAGGAGGTTTTAGAAGTGTGTGCAGCAAAGGTGGACATAAATGTCCTGTTTGCCTTGCATAGTGTGCTCCTGCTTGCATTATAAAACCTGTGCTATAGAGCTTTTGTCAGTTATTCTAACATGCATTGTAATAGATTGTGGGGCTGACATAAGCAGTAGAAAACAACAGTGAAGTCAGTTGGATGTTGTTGTTGAAGTAAATTGAATGTATGGTCATGGGGTACTTGCACCTAAGACGTGTCTTTGTGGATAGGCCCATTTCCAGTTAAGCCCCCAAAGTACACTAGAAAAGAAAACCTTTTCACTACCTTTCACTCCTGCGACCTGCTGAGTTTTACACCCAGCTATGTGCACGTGGCGGGGAAATTACAAAATTTAGCTTGGAAGAAGGGGTCCCAATCACTACTAACATGGTGAAGGAAAGCATTTATTCTTAAGAAAGTTCAAGATGCTGACAACTTCACTATCCAAAGCATAAGCAAATATAAGCAAACTGACATCAAGATCTAGCAGAACCTTTACACCAATTACAGAATGACAACTCAATACCACACCAAATATATTAGCAATAGTAACTTTTATTCTGAAACTTGTAGTCCTGGCAGTAACACACACAGCGTTTTATGAAACCTAATATTTCTGCATTGGGGCGGGCACCTTTTTAGACACAGGAAGAATAGGTGGTAAGAAAATTCTGGACCTAGTGGTAATAAACAGTATCATGCTAGATAACACAAGAACCAAATACTCTGTAGTCGAAGTTCCAATCCAATTGTAATGTAATAGTTTGTAAGCCCCACTTTAACCAATATAATCCAGGAGTTGTTATTTAGGGAACACATTTGCAGTTCCATTTTGGCAATAAGAGGCAACACATTAAAGGCCCCGGTCACACGGGAGGATGTGCCACGCGAGAGGGATGGATCAGGGGCGCATCAAGCGGGCGCGATCACACCGCAACATCCGGGAAGCGGCGCGCACCCGTCCCCGATCTGTCCCTTCCAGGCAAAACTGCGCATCAAAAAACCCCCTAGAAAACACTACTACCTACCTGAAAATCCGCTGCAGGGACAGCCGTCTGATCGCCGGCATGCCCGTCTCTCCCGCAGCATGCAAGGTCCTGCCGAACTGCGCATGCACATGCATGCACAGCGGGCTGGCCTCGCTCTCCGGTCCGTGGCTTCCTCCCGGCATCTGATCGTACCGGGTAGGACCTGCGCAGCGGCTGGGGGGATCTGTGTGATCCCGCTGCCACGCTTCTCTTTTGGTGCGGCTAAAAAAAGCCGTACTTTGGCAGCACCTATTTTCCCCAAAGACATGAAAATAAAATAAGACCGGGTATTAACCGATGCTCCTTCTAAGCTGTGTTGTGAGCAAAAATTCTACTTTTGTGAGCTACTGGCATTAAAGTTGTGAGTGAGCCATTTGTTTATGGCATCCTAGTCAAATATAGAGCATGTGTCTTCTTTTTGTAATTTACATATTTTTGGAAGCTGAAACAACATCAGATCTATTGCAAAAATTGTACTAGATTGGATAAAATCTCACATGTACACTTGGATGTTGTGAAACTATCCCACAAAGAAGGTTGGCACTGAGTCCTGGTTAGCAAAGGAGGGAACCCTTTTGCTGGAAATCTACCAATCCAATCTTAAATGAAGAGATTAACAGTAGGATGGCAGAAAATACTGCTTTGCCTGGGTAGTTAGTATCTTTGTTTTCTGTTGTTCCTGTGGGAATTGGAACATTTGCTTGGTCACTATGGTATTTGGTTACTTTAATCAAAGGCAGCTCCAATTTTTGTAACTGGCAGGTAGAACCTTTATTCTTGCCTAATTTTCCTTTCAGTAAATACACTGGAGCAGACATTAAAGAATTTATTCTTTTCTCCAAATAATCCATATGGAAATTATTGCTATCCTCACATAACAGGGCACTGTTAGAAGTGATGCTAAGAAGAATATGTTTCAGTCTGGAATACATCACTTATGAACACTGTTAATGCCTTATAAAGAGAAGGGGAATAATTTTTGATGCATGTGTTTCTCCTGGCCATTTAGCTTTTTGATCATAGTTACAAATCTAGTCAATACTGAAATTGATTCTTTTGCATCACTTGTGAAAGTGGCCTCATTCTGTTTATCGTAAAAGCACTCATGTTTGTGAGCAAACAGATGTTGTGGGTGGGTCCTTTTACATTATTATCAGTAGAAGACTAACAAAACTTATTCCATATTAGCATTACTACTACTAGACTGCTGGTTAACTTTACCACAACAGACCATCATGGGGGCTACTCTGGAATTATTACCGAGGAAGATGTGTTAACTCCAAAAGGTCTTCTGTTGGAGGCAAACAAGCAAGCATTTTAAATGCATGCAATAAGTCCGCATGGTCAAAGCAATGGTATTCCCAGTAGTCATGTATGGCTGTGAGAGTTGGACTATAAGGAAGGCCGGGCGGCGAAGAATAGATTCTTTTGAACTATGGTGATGGAGAAGGCTCCTGAGAGTGCCTTGGACTGCAAGAAGATCAAATCAGTCAATCCTAAAAGAAATCAACCCTGACTGTTCCCTGGAAGGCCAGATAATGAAACTGAAGCTCAAATACTTTGGCCACCAAATGAGAAGGGAGCACTCACTGGAGAAGACCCTGATGCTGGGAAAGATTGAAGGTCAAAGAAGACGGGGAGGGCAAAGGATGAGATGGTTAGACAGTGTCATAGATGCAATGAACATGAAGTTGAGCCAACTTCAGAGGATGGCGGAAGACAGGAAGGCCTGGCGGGATCTGGGCCATGGGGTCGCGAAGAGTCGGACTCGACTGTGCGACTGAACAACAACAAAAGAATACATTGGAGTCTCTTTGAAAACAGAATCTATCCATTATTAGAGAAGATTTCTTAAGTTTAACTCATGAATTTGTAAGTATAATTAGAAGTAGGTTGTCATCATGCACTTGGGTGCTTTTTTTTCTTTTACAAAAAATGCATATGCCTTTTTTCCTTTGAAAATCTGCTTCCTTAGATCATAATCTAACAGATGCTCAAATCAGTCTTCCCTGGAGGGTTTCTGATTAGGTCTAACTATGTGAGATGTTCATTTTCCCTAGAAATGATTGTGGGGCTCTGGTCTCATTCTTAATTGAAAGATGCTTTGCTTTTGAACCATGTATCTCAAAGCATTCTATAAAGCTACTGCTGGGTAAGTATTACCTTTGGGACTATTCAGCAGTCCAAGTGTTAACCAGTAACCTTAAAAGGAATTTTGATCAGAGTAGTAAAACAGGAAGGTCTTAAAAGTGGATGAGGAAGGCAAGCTGTTAATATATGTTCCTTTTGTGTGGGGGGGCATCTCAAACTGGTGGGGGTGTTTGTGGATCAGCTGTGTCTTTAACCACACTGAAGCCAAACTGTTTCTTTAGTGCATCTTCCTTTTAATTACAGCCGTTTAATTTCTGTCTGAATTGTGGTTGACTTTATGCAGGTGGCATCTTAAATAGGTCTAAATTTAATCTGCTTTGCTGTATGTTTTACCTTGTTTTAATGCTAAACTCATCTTAATAGCTAAGAGCCTGTTTTAGAGAAGCTGCTCTTGGCAATTGCCTGTCATCTTTAAGAAGAAAACGGTGATTTGCAATTAGTGATTTTTTAAAATGCTGTTAGCACCATGTCATGTTGCATAACTGTTCTGTGGCTTATTAACTAGTGATTCGTTGATTAGAGTTCACCACACATTACATCATTGGCATTTCTTCACTGTATTCTGATACTGTTTTTAAAAATGGGTCAAATTATCTGATTTCCCCCCCTTTGCAACTTTTGAAGCCTCTGTGTATTTTCTGATGGAAGTTTTAGGTAATATGAAGTTCAAAGTATTCACTGGAACGTTCTTCAAACAAATGCACAACATGCCCCACAGTTTAGTATCACTTGCTATTTACATTTGTGTCCCGCTTCAGACCAGCATATGTGAAACTCCCAATTACATAGTGGACAGGCCCAGAGAGGAAACTATAAGCCAAGAGCTTTTATGCCATTCTTGTGAATCAAAGGGTGTATTGGTTTACTTAGCATTAGAAAGAGGTAACTCTCTTTTGCCATAGGTAAACAGCAAACATTAAACTTCATGATGACAATAGAACAAAGTTTGAGTCCAGTGGGGCACCTTTAAGATCAAGAAAGTTTTATTCAAGGTGTGAGCTTTCATGTGCAGATACACTTCTTCAGATACACTGAAACAGAAGTCAGCAACCATTACATGCAGGTAGAGGGTGGGGAGGGTGTCACCAGGAAGGGCCAATTAGAGTCAGGATGCATAAGTAATTGAGCAATAAATGTAGCTAAGATTGGGTTAAGGCAATTGGTAAGACCTGTGAATAGCAGCAAATTAGCATAGAGCATAACAAAAGAATGTACAAGCAGGGACTCAGACTTTGTTCTGCTGCTTCAGACCAATACAGCTATGTACCTGAATCTGAGTCTGGACCCTAAAAACAATGGGAATGGGTTAAAGATAGTCACTTGGTCTTAAGGTGTCAAATCATAGTGTTGGGCTAGATCTGAGAGACCCAGGTTCAAATCCCTACTCTGTTATGGAAACTTACTGGGTTTGATCACACATTCTCAGCCTAACCTATCTCAGAGGGTAGTTGTTATGATAAAGAGGAGGAGAGGAGACTTATTGTGTGAGCTGTTTTGGGGGGAGAAAAGCAGAGTATAAATAAAACAAAGGATGGGAATCATGCCTATCATTGTGAATCTACTTCTAATGTTTTTGCTGAAAAAGCACCACATATGGAAAAATAAACCCACCACATGAATTCTTAAGTGATATCTGCATGTATCTTAAGGGTAGTCCATGTTGTTGCTGTGTAGGTGCTTTTGTTTCCCCAACTTCTCCCACCAACAAATCCCCTCTCTAAACTAACCTGGTAAACATGGAATTGATTTTTTTTGGTTCATATTTTTAAAGTAGTAACAGTAGTGAAATTTACTGTGAGGCCATTGGCCATTACAATTTAAAATTTAAATTTAAACAATATACAAATTGTTTTTAAAATAGGTGATCATGTGTGTGGCCTTTTCCCTTTCAGTAAAGACTGCTGTTAGGGTGTCAGTGACTCTCAGTTGCAGGTATTTGAGGAGAGAGGAATCAATGTTGCTTTGCTGAGACAAATTGTAGGAGTTTGCTGACTCATCTGTTCCTGAGAGCTTTTCAGTTTTCTGTGGATGGGGTAGGAGCAGAAGAATTAAAGTGTAATCATAATCGGTCACCTACTCCTTCGCTTACCATAGTCTAAATCACAAAAGACAAGATTAATCTTGTGCTTTCCCCTGCCTTTTAAAGCATCCCTTAACTGGTTTTCTTCAAAGAAAAGTGGCAGATACAAGTTGTGTTGCTGCATAAGAGGAAAGAATGAATGGCTTTATCCTGTCTTAACACCAAAGCTGTCTGCTGAAATGAATAACTGCACAACACAAAAGACTTTCGGTGCCACTTACCAAAAACAAATCTAGGCCAATTTCTAGAAAGCCCCAGCATGTTGGAAACTGTTATTGATCCAGGTAACTGGTTTTTGTTTTTGTTTTTGCATTTTGTTTTATTGAAGAAAGAATTTTGTAATTTAACACCACCACTAAAATCATTAATATTATGAAAAACAAAACTTCACTTGCACGCTTTATCTTTATATCTTCTTTATGTTCTTTCTTCTTTCTTCTCCCAAAATTATTACTTGTGAATGTTTATAAGATTCTCAAACTATCTTAGCTCATTATGATCCAGGTAACTTGGGTCCTTGTTTTGCCGAATACATTTAGTGCCTCATTCTGACACAGTGACTTGAGGGCCAGTTTTCCAGCCAACTCACGTGGGCTATCTAATGCTAAGTATGAATTACATTAAGAATCACAATAAGGTAAGCTCTTCAGTAGAAGTTAGCAGTCTAGCTTTGTTTTCTCTTCTGACAATGTGTAGATGATAAGAAATGTTTGGCAGACTTGCACCTGCACACATCTCACAAAGGAGAACACCTGAAAATAGATGCAAGCCTCTTGCTATGTCAGTGAAAGGAGAAAATAGGCTGAGCAGTATTGGTATACATGCTTTTCATCTCTGCAAAGGAAGAAATCTGGCTTCTTCACAGAGCATGTTTCTGCTTGATGATCTGTAAACCAGAGACAAGCTCTTGGGGGTTCCATCTGGCCTGGTAAGGCTTTCTTCATGGCTCATGCAGGGTCTGCTTTCCTTCCCCATAACCTGCTGACTGAGGGGCAGGGAAGGGGGTCTGGAGCAAGGTTGGATGCAGATTGCTGGCTGAAAATTGCTTACTACTGAACAGAGGTGGAACTCTGAACACTAACAGAACTCTGATTTTTCTCTGGAGCTTTACTGATAGAGAGAGTGGCCAGAATCTCTGGCAGCTTGTCCTACTGTCAAAGACTTTCAGTCAGAATCAAATAGTGCCACATTTGACTCTCTGAAAAAAATTATAAGCACCGTAGAAAATGGCAGTTCTTTAGTTCTTGTCTGAGCACAGGTTTTGAGTGGTAATAGTAATAATTACCATATGTCATTGTGTGTCATATAGCCAGGAGATCCTAAGATTGCCTGGCAGCCAGAAGTTCTAGCTCTTTTAGCATTATGCACCACTAGGTGGTCAGCTTGACTTGTTTTTAAGGCAAGAGACATTTCAGAGGTGGTTTGCCCTTGCCTGCCCCTGCATCATCCCCCTGATATTCCTTGGAGGTTGCCCGTCCAAATACTAGCCAGGGCCGATCCTGCTTAGCTTCCGAGATCTGATGAGATCAGGCTAGCCTGGGCTATCCAGGTCAGGGCTTTTGGGTGGTGGTTGTACAGGGGAGTGGGGGTAGTGGGCTTGGTGATCTCCACTGATTCTCCCTGGGAAATGTGTCATTCAATGAATGGGTGACATGCTATTTTATCAAGATGGCATGGACATTCAGTAAAAACAGCCATTCCAATCCACTTTAAAAAATGAAATAACAAATATCAGGAGCATTTGTGGGAAATGGCGTAGTCTTTCTCTGGCTGTTAGGTTCAGTCTCTCACTCAAGGGATTGCTAATGATCACTGATACACACCTGTTAGCATGGTTGTCTCCAGTGTGATCTGAGAAGTCTGGAATTACCCAATAGATGCCTTCAAGTAGTCACTCACTACTAAAATGGTCTAAATTGATCCAGTGATCTCAAGATGAAAGTTTCCGTGTCCTTTTACAACCATTTCCCCCAAAGTTACTCTGTTTTACTCACTTATTTATATTGAGGCTGCCCTTCAACCACAGTACATTTGTTTAGATTGTTTGCTCCTCTCTTCTGCTTTTTGGCTCACCAGACCCATCCATGCCAAGAAAAATTAGGAATGGATTTGCCAAACAATTTCCCACAAGCCCTTGGAGGTGTGATTTAAAAGCACTGCATAGAAGAGAATGAACTTCTATGGAATTCAAAGGGAATCTTAACAATCAGCTTTTTGTTTTAATCTGTACTCTGAGCTAGGGTGTAAAATGCTGTACTTCCTGGCTCTGTAGTTTTGGTGTTGGCCATTAGTCACATTTAAGTGGATTATAAATGGAAAGAGGAAAAATAAAAGCTAATAATAAATTGAGTTTATTGCAGTAACCAGATCCAGCCCTGAACTGCTTGTATATATTGCAGAAGGAACTTTGCATCCCTCTCTGCAGCATCCCAAAGGAATAAAATGACGATCCATGACAAAAACTCAAACCAGGTTTGAGCAGTGTTTGGTGTAAAGGTTCTTTGCCTTTGTACCCCATTACTCAGGAATGAGCAGGGATGTTTTGCAAGACTATCTACTGTAGGTCTGCAGGAAGGACTTTTACATACTTCTGGAGAACAGAGGCTATAATTAGATTTATGCTGTTGTTTGTATGCAATGCCTGACAGCTTGATTTCCAGTTTTTTAGGAAAGATGTTTACATCATGACTTTTTCTAATCTTATTTCAACAGTTTCTAGTTTCCGAGGCTGGAATAAGTTTGCAGTGCTGTGTATATTATCAGTCCATGTCATAACAGCGGCACTTGTCCCTTTGCCAGTGACATGTACAAACATTTACATGCTGTGACTCTCCTCTTTGTTCTGGTGCTTCAGTTTGTCACAGCTTGCTTGAAGCAGTAGCATCCAGACCCTTTCTCCCCGTCTGAAACTTTGCTGAGATAGAGGAGGAAAGAGGAGGGAAGAACTATAAGAGAGCCGACACTGTTCTAGGTTTGTGTGATCCAGACATGTTATCAGGTCAGGCACAGAGATAATTTATACCTGACTTTAAAGAACATTCTCAACTCTTCTTAGCATCGCTTTCTCTTCTGCACCTTATTCTTTGGGTGTAAACAGATGTAACACAGAGCGTTTCATATGTCAGGAGCCAATCCCCATCCTGAACGTGACCCCACCCAAGTGGCCCAAGCTTCAGACAGCCGGGGGCCTGACTCACCCATTCAAGGAGGGCCTGGAGAGGGAGGCAGCTGAGACCCAGGCAGAGCGCTCCCAACCCAGACAAGAAAAAAGCCAGGAACCAGGCAACAACAGAGAGGGGTGTGGTCAGACAGAAAGGCTAGGCTAGGATGGGGGAGGGTAAGAGGCAGCCCTGAGCAGCAAGGTGAAGGATCAGGGCAGGGAGGCAGGCAGCAGGGGGAAGAGGTGGGAAAGGCTTCACTTTCCTTTTATAGTCTCCTAGGTGGAACAGGTGGAAGGTGAGCAAATCCCATAAAAGGGAAGGCACCACACCAAGCAAGGAAGGAAGGGATTGAGCTCCCAGAAGGTGAGACAGAAAACCAGAACACGCCAGTCCAGGGAAGGAGGAGGACCATGGTGCCAGAACTTCCTCTCCTTCCCAATTCTGAGGCCAAAGTGAGGGTGTCCTCTTTTGTTTGGGTAAATGACAGAGGGTGGACAGCCCGCCCTGGGACAGGGATGTCTCACGCATGGAGCTCCCAGTGTTTATTCCCCTCTGAAAATCAGGGACATGAGGGCTGTATTCAGATCATGTGCATGAGAAGTCTGAAAACACTTCTACACACACACCTCTGCCTCATACTCCCACAGCTGAAGGGAGATCTTGAAACTTGGACTGGAACTTGAACAGAACAAATAGGAGACCAATAGAGGAACATTAGTACTTTGTTGTCCAAGGCCTGGCATTGGAGTCTGTTAAGGTCAAGCTTGTATCGATACCCCCATTCCAGGTACACATGAACACATGAAGCTGCCTTATACTAAATCAGACCCTTGGTCCATCAAGGTCAGTATTGTCTACACAGTCTGGCAGTGGTTCTCCAGGGTCTCAAGCAGAGGTCTGTCACATTACCTACTGCCAGATCATTTTACCTGGAGATGCCAGGGATTGAACCCAGGAGGACCTTCTGCATACCAAGTAGATTGTTTCACAACACTGTGTTTTAGTGCTGGCAGCCCTATAGCATATTCCTCTGAAATTTTCCCTAGTGAGGGGAAGGAGAGTGCTAAGCAAACTTCTATAACATTTTGGGATCTTGTTTGGCATAACATTTACTACAAGTTCAGATCCTCCCAGCACAATGCCTGAAAGTGGTTTTTACCTTGTTTTTGTTCTCTATAAAGAGCTGCATTGTGCTTTTTATAACCTTGCTCTTAGAGAGGAAAAGGTAGCTAGGCAAATAATTTATTTTGTATTGGCCATGGGCCATAACATAAAGAGAAGATCTGAGTGAGAGGAATATTCTTTTACATTTCCTAAAACCATTGCAGGCTCGGCAGGCTTTGTAATCCATGATGGCAGTTGCCTTTTGATAAGCCCAGGGCAACTGAATGTTGTCAGTTTTGTGATTTGTAAAGGTTCTCATGGGATTGATATTAGCATGTCTCAAACAGAATCGGGCCAGTTCTTTGAAAAGCTAAAATCACCTCAAAAGCCATAGGCGTGTGAATTTGTTGCAGGTTTGGTTCTGGCTGATTGTCAAGCATAATTTCCCTTTGCCTTTGAAAGAGATTTGTCAAACTTTTACAGTGGGGAAAAATGGCTACCTAAAATGGACTGCTTTTGATTGTTTATTTCCAACAAGCAGGGCTTTTTTGGTAGAAAAAGCCCAGCAGGGACTCATTAGCATAATAGGCCACACCCAGCAGCAGAAACTGATTAGCATATTAGCCCACACCCCTGACAGTGCAACACATTAGCATATTAGGCCACACCCCATGCCTTCCCTTGGCTTGCCGAGGCGCCCAGGGCTGCAGGGAGCCCAGGCAACCTGGCCCTTGGGAAGGTCGAGAAGGCACGGGGAAGCACTTCAATGCCTCCCTGATCCTTCCAGCCCCCCGCCCCCCGGCCCGCGTGCCTCGGAGTCGTCAGCAGGGGGTCACTCTCCAGGCCTTCCCTCTGTAGCCACGCATGCAGAGGTTTTGGCTGTAGTGGGCGTAGCCAACTCTGAAGCCAGCCGGAACTCCGTTCCTGTGCGTTCCTGCCTAAAAATAGCCCTGCCAACAAGGCAATAAAAAGGCTGACTTCTAAGGAGACGGGATTCAATTACTCTGGTAGGATTTTGAGTGCAAGTTACTTGTTATTGTGTGAAGACCTGGGTTTGTAACTAGAACAGTTGCCTGTTTTATTTGGTGCTCAAGATACTGCTATCAACAGCTCCCCATAGCAGAATGGTTGTTTTTCCCTCCTGTACCTCCCGTTGTTCTTACCAGTAAAATCAGAAACTACAAACGTGAGTCTTATGGATGCAGCCTGACAGGCTGAATAGATGGAATTTATTTGTTTGGCATTATGCTGCAAAATCTGTGACGTTATTGCACAGGATTCATAAGGCTCACTGTCCAAAAATTTGGGGTTAGTTTCAGCAGTTTTTCAAAGGAACTCAACCATAGCTAACAATTTGCAATATATACTCTTGGGAGAAGGAAATAAGGGCTCTTTAAGTCTGGTCCTACCATAGTAGAAGGGGCTTCTGGAGCAGTGGAATTTGTTGTGTCTGATTCTTCTGTTCCAGGAGCTCAAATGTTTTCAGGCTACAGTAACCTGGATCTTACCCTGAATGGGGATTGTGGGGAAAAATTATGAGTTCCCCACATCTTGGTCACAATTTATCACTCTATTAAAAGGTAAAGTAAAGGTTCCCTTGCTCGAAAGCCAGTCGAATCCGACTCTAGGGTTGCGGTGCTCATCTCCGTTTCAAAGCCGAAGAGCCAGCGCTGTCCGAAGACATTTCCGTGGTCATGTGGCCGGCATGACTAAACACCAAGGCGCACGGAATGCTGTTACCATCCCACCGAAGTGGTACCTATTTATCTACTTGCAATTTCTTGCTTTCGAACTGCTAGGTTGGCAGGAGCTGGAACTAGAGACGGGAGCTCACTCCATCATGCGGCACACTCGGGTCTCAAACTGCTGAACTGCCGACCTTCCACAGCCTGCAGTTCAGCGTCTTAACCACTTGAGCCACCGCAGCTCCAATCACTCTATTATAAACCCTTTTCTTTTCTTTTTTCTTTTTTTTTTAAAGACATTGTCACACGCATCATGATGACATTAGACCATGTATAATAGATTGGTTTCTTATGCATGAAAAAATTCAGGTAGGATAAAAATAATTTTGTTTTACATTTTTTAACATTGGGACATTGATTAGAACTTCAGCTCTGGGGCTGTTTTCATTTCAAAGCAGTGAATAATTTAAATGTGATTTTTAAAAAATCTGGTTTAATCTGAATGTCTGGTTTAATCTGAATGTCATACAAACATGTTACATTCTACACATGTATTTTAAAATTTAAGTAGTGATCTAATACAAAATAAACTGAATTTATGCCATGGAAACCATTCAGATGGGAGCTTTGACTTTTGAAATGAAGTGTTATAAATATGATGTGTATATATTACATTATTGTGATAAATTCTGCATGTGTATGACTGCAGCCAGTTAACATGGACATTTACTTTCCATTTTAAGCGAAAATACCTTCTTTTTATCCTCATACATCCAAACCTTGTTTCTGAGCATTTAGCCCACAGTCCAACATACTTTTCTTTTTGCTGGTTTGAGGCCCATGCCTTCAGGTAAGTTATCTTTCTTAGTGTCTTTCCATTTGTATAGAAAGACAAATAAATTTCACTGTTTCTTAATTACTGCCCCACTCTGTCTTTAAGCAAAAATAATTGTGTGATAATTGTAAAATGCATCTGGGCTGCATGAGGGGTTTTTTTTAATCGCAAACCAATATGTTTTTATTGTTATAGCTATTAGAATGTACCCTTGTTCAGAAAACACACGCGTTGCAAGATAGGAAAGTTGATTTAACTCTCTGTCTTGGTGATTTAAATTACTTTGATTTAAATTAATCCTTCCTGAAGGTGTTTTATTGACCAATACTGCAAGTTCACCTCAGAGATTCTGAGGCAGGGATGATAGATAGTGGATTGAGACTTGTGGAGCTGCTCTACTGTGTAGGCAGGAAGTTTTTTTCCAGACCCTAGGAACACTCCTGTATACAGAAATCCATCCTGAGATGCTAGGCTGCCGCAACACATGCATTGGAACACACCATATATTTTCTTTCTAATTTAAAAAAAAACCCAGAAACCACATAGAACATTGTAGGAATGTAAGTGTGCATAAGGACTAGATGACAGGAATTCATTAGGTTTACCAAACAAGAACTGTCCTTTTGCTCTCTGTTCATCCTGTCCTATGAATAGAGGTGGGTAGAAAAGGAACAAACAACAGCAGTTGGTATAGCTATTGGGTGTTGTAAATAAGAAGCGGGAGACTGACCAGTTATGAAGGTACACAGAGAGTATATATAGTTATAAAGGTGAATATATACAGAGATATTTACAGGTTATTGAACAGCATGTCATGCCTTAGTCTATGAGAACTGAGTCCCCATCCAGTTTACTAAGCTGATAGCTATTATACTAAACCCCAGCCAATCTCTAACCAGGTGATGTAATCACTAGCTCTAACAAGCCCTGAAAGAGCAACACCTGCTAGAAAATACCTGGCTGTAATTACATGATTACTAGCATGACAGCTAGGTCTGACAAACAGATCAAACTGATCTATAGTAACTGCTTGCTACCTCTATCACTCTGACATATATCTCAATAATAGTCTGTAGTTTCCTGTCACTAACACAGTTCAAATTACTTTAAAGCTTAATTATGATTTGATGTGGAGTGAATTGATGAACTGTGATTTGAAATTTGCAAACAGTGCAAAAATGGAAACCACTATTTGAAGTGGTGCTTTTGCAAACTACGGTTTGGCATGATGTCTGAATTCATGAACCATTGTTAATCTTCTGGAGGGTACTGTGTTAAAAGAAAAATGGGTGTTTGCTGAGCAGGTGGAAAATGAAAGCACAGCTTTGGTTTTTCTGTATGTTTGGAAGCAGAAGTCATGATTTCAGTTGTAAACTATGATTAGTGCAATTAAGGCATAGGTTCACTGGCACTGCTCATTTGGTTTGTATATTGCATATCCTGGAACCATACCTTCTGTTGGGTTCCCTTTCACATATGAAAATATAGAATTATTTTTGTATGCCTGATAATGTGTTTGATTGCCAAGGGGGATGCCAAGCAGTTGGAGTGTCTTGAGCCTCCTACTTTTGAGCATTTTGTCTCCCTGATGGAGGGACAAAAAAGATACATAAAAGTTTTATTTCAGGCAAGAGGGAGAAGAGCAGAAATGAAAAGTGTACAATATTTGCATTTCCTGTTCTCTCCTCAGCATTATCATGACATCTAAAGCCAGTCTACACTTGGTTTAGAGATGGCTCTTACACATTTTATTCCACAACCCTTTTATTTTCCATTGAGGGGAGGAATTTTGCTATGGAGTTCCTCATCATCCATAAGGGGACGATTATTAGATGTCATTTTCTTGTCTTTGGCTGGTTGCTGATATTCTGCATTCTGCAATCTTTCCTAACCATGCAATAGAAAGATTTCAATGAGTAAGCAGTGAAGTGGCTAAATTCACAAATGACACGAAATTGTTCAGGGTGGTGAAAAGTAGGGAGGATTGTGAGGCACTTCAAAGGGATCTGTCAAGGATGGGTGAATGGGCGTCAACATGGCAAATGGGGTTCAATGTGGCCAAGTGCAAAGTGATGCACATTGGGGCCAAAAATTCTAATTATAAATACACATTGATGGGGTCTGACCTGGCGGAGACTGACCAAGAGAGAGATCTTGGAGTTGTAGTAGATAACTCACTGAAAATGTCAAGACAGTGTGCGACTGCAATAAAAAAGGCCAACGTTATGCTGGGGATTATGAAGAAGGGAATTGAGAACTAATCAGCCGGTATTATGTCCCTGTATAAACCGATGGTGCAACCTCATTTGGAATACTGTGTACAGTTCTGGTCACCACATCTCAAAAAGGATATTATAGCATTGGAAAAAATGCAGAAAAGGGCAGCTAGAATGATCAAAGGGTTGGAACACTTTCCCTATGAGGAAAGGTTAAAGCACTTGGGGCTCTTTAGGGGTGACATGATCGAGGTTTACAAGATTATGCATGAGATAGAGCAGATAGAGAAAAAAGTACTTTTCTCCATTTCTCAATGCAAGAACTCGTGGGCACTCAATTAAATTGCTGAGTGGTCGGGTTAGAACAGATAAAAGGAAGTAGGTACTTCTTCACCCAAAGAGTGATTAACACATGGAATTCATTGCCACAGGAGGTGGTGGCGGCTACAAGCATGGACGGCTTCAAGAGGGAATTGGATAAATATATGGAGCAGTGGTCCATCAGTGGCTATTAGCTAGAAGGTTTAGATAGGAACTCTCAGTCTGGGGCAAGTGATGCTCTGTATTCATGGTGCTTGGGGTGGGGGGAAACAGTAGGAGGGCTTCTAGTGTCCTGGTCCCACTGGTGGACCTCCTGATGGCACCTGGTATTTTTCACCACTGTATGACAGAGTGTTGGACTGGATGGGCCATTGGCCTGATCCAACATTGGTTTCTCTTACATTCTCTTATGTTCTTATGTTCTCTTAGTTGACAGAGAAGCCATGTGATTGAGAGTATACCTGGCAGAGTATATTGAATCTTAAAACAAGTTGCCTGAATACGGGAAGGAGGACTCTCCTCAGGGGGTTCTTCAAATCAGCATCTTTGCAAATGAAAAACAGAGTTGTACTGTATATTTTGGGACATGGGAAGGGCTCACATGAACCCTCAATTCCTAGTTCTTTATTCTTCCCTTTTAATTGTCACAGTTGCATCTAAAGAAGTCAGCTGAGACGGGGGGGGGCTCCTATTAAACACATATATTATGTCACCAGTAATATAAGCTGGGGGGGGGGTTCAGTATGACTTTTCTGCTTGCAAGGATAAAGATTGGTTGGAATTTTTATTTCCAATTAGAGAGTCCTAAAATACTTAGTGCTTTGATACATTTTAATTTCTGTTTACCCCTGAATGGATCCATATTTGCAGAATTGATTTTTCCTGGCCATGCTTTATTTTCATTTTGTGCCCCTTCAAATTCCATGGCATCAGCCTCCAGATTTAATCCCTGTCTGTCTGTGGTCTTTAAGTGGCAGTAAGGGACTTGACTGCTTTGTACCAAACAGGGCTGCACAGCTGCCATCCATTTATTTATTGCTGTTGGAAACGGCTCCCAACAAGTATTTTATGCTACCCAATTATCAGTGCAAGTATGTAGTAAATGTGTAGGAAATTTATTTTTACTTCTTGGTCATAAAAAGAAAAGTAGGTGCATTATCTCTTTCAGAGAGAATATATAAATAAAAAGTTTTATGTAAATGAGATTACAGTGGTTCTCCATCACTGACAAGCTTGGTCTGTTTAGAAAGGGAAGGAAATGCTGATGGAAATGAAGGATGACAAAGTTCTGGCTAATGGGAGTGAGCATCATTTGGAGTTTGAAGAAATGTCTTACTCCAAACGTAATCTGTTTGCTCATTGTCACCGGAACAAAATTACCATAATCACCCTGAGCTAATCTCTGAAAAGTTAATATTTGCTTTTATTATCCAGAGAAGCTGTTCTCTTCAAAGTTTGCAATGGGCTGAAAAATATTTGTACTCTTTTATCTTGGCAATGGTTACCTGAAGGTTGGCAAAATATTGGTGGCTTTCCTAATTGACTTCTCAGTGCCCAATTTGAAATTTATTTGGGATAGGATGGGATAGATTGAGGAGAGATTCATTTGCCTGTGGCAAAATGGGCTCCTCTTCATGCTGATTTTCTTGTATAACTCACATTATTTAGAGAGAGATACCTGAGCAGTCCTTTTTACTACAGGCAAATCTTTATGGATCCATTAGCAGCAGGCTGTTAAAAATTACATAACAGTGGAAGACTGAAGATTATTTCTACAAACTTGATTTAACTACATGTTTTATAGCCTACAATCCTCAAGCATGTGGGCTACTGGCTCCTCAAATAAGGCAGAAAGGGCTTATGCGATCCCTAAATATGAACTATGTGTATTTAATTCATGAATATTTAGGCCACCTTTCTCTGCAGAGTGGCAGCCAAAATACATAGAATGCCAACAATACAATAGATTTATGACTCTAAATGAAAATATATTTTCTCACAGAACACCAAAACCCAGCCCAAGTAAGAACATTCTGAGAAATTATCATGATCCAAATTTGGTGATGGAAGGAACCAGCAGCTTCCATCTCTTCTGGAGTGTGCACCATCCTTATCAGGCAACATTTGGTTTGTTTTTCTCTTTTCTGGTTAATCTACAAGCTCATCTTTTTCTGATTACTTAGGGAGCCCCTTAGTATGTATTGTCTCTACCTTGTTGTGGGTGGGTTGATTTTGTTCCACAACAACCAGCAACTTTACCTGTATATATAGTGATAATTGTGAAGCAATTAGACTGCTGACTGGTATACCTTTCTCATCTGAACACGCTGAACAGGTTGAAGTTGGGGACTTGGTTGATACTATAAATTGCAGTAGACCACCTGTTTGGACCTTTTTTGGTTAAGAACAGCACCTTAATTGTGCTTATTTAGAAGGCTAAATGAAGACATTGATAGAGAGCATCACCTGCACATTCACTAGGAATCAAGGAAGTAAACTATATAATAGCAACTACTTGTGCTCATTCATTAAGAGTGACTCTGCAGAAAAACAAATGAATAGTCTGAATCTGAAGGGAACAATTTTCATCCTTACAGGGAGGAGTGGGTGGAAAATACTTCTGAGAGTTAATCCACCTAAAGTTTGAGGTGCAGGTATGAACGCTGAACAGATGGTAAACTCCATGGGAAGAGATTCTAGGAGATGGTGAGCTCAGTGTTTTGGAACCTCTTTTCTAACTGCAGGTGGATCACAAATCAGCATCCCATAATAGCAATAATAACTTACGGAATACTGCAGATAGACAGACAGTCTTCTAATCCTTAGAACAGTCCAATAAGATAGGCCCATATTATAGATGGATTGTGGGAGGAGAAGGGAGAGGGCTGGAGGTGGAGCTAGTAACTGGCTGAGCAAAGGCTACCCAGTGTGTTCATGGTTAATTTGTGAAATTAAGGCCTTCCAAGATGTTTCCAGCTCATATTCTCTTAAATACTATGTCAGACATCAATAGATTACATACATCAATAGAATACAGTCTTCACTTGATTTCTCTAGGTGGAGATAGCTATTTGAAGCCACAATTACAGTCTGAATACCATATCCAGTTCAAAAACTAGAAGGGCAAGAAAAAAGGGTGCAATCCAGACGTGCAAAAAGGATATGAATGAGCAATTGGAGATAAAACACAAACTGGCCTGGGAGCTGGCATCAAGGACTTCTTATGCAAGTGTATTTATCTTCTCAATTAATTTGTAATGTGGAAATAGCAAAACTTCCTCTATATTATCTGGGCTGTAAAGATATATTGTGCACACTTGTCCAGGTTTTGCTCAGGACTTCTGAATATGACTATCATTCAGTCAGTTTTTGAAAAGAGAATTTTTACTTAAATAAAAAAAGAAGAAATAATGACCTGGATACTGTATATTTTGATTTTGGAATCTAATGACAATGTTTTGTGACGAAACCAATTTCAGGTTACTGAATTATCCTTAAAGCAGTTAATAATGCAATAAACACAACTACATACTGGTGAGGCGCAGCAGTGAAACTGACTAGTTCTGAAAAGGTATACCTGCTCCATTTTTCTTCCTTTGCTTTCTATATAGCCTCCTGCTTGCCTGTCTGTCAGCTTCTAAACAGCAGAGTAAATTGGCAATGGTAAAGTTGTTTCACAGTATCTACAGTAGTAGTATTGTTAATTTCACTTGTTTGTTTTAGGAAACCTAATTGGCTAAACTATGGTTTTGTCATGGTGGTCATTGTAACCACAAACATTCTTAGCAGGAATCAGTTTAATGTGTTAAGAGCTTGGGGGCAGTAGAAGAAATGCTGCACCACAATGTTAGAATGAACATGTGGCAGTAATAGTGTGGCAGAGCAGACTATGTGAACAGATTACATAGCTGCTACACGCAGCTATTAGCTAGATCCTAGAGCTGTCAGTCTGGAAGACGGTTCCTTTAAGC
The DNA here is from genome assembly GCF_001447785.1 of Gekko japonicus. NCBI lineage: Eukaryota > Metazoa > Chordata > Lepidosauria > Squamata > Gekkonidae > Gekko > Gekko japonicus. The sequence goes on along the minus strand of NW_015176452.1, from coordinate 3,221,851 downwards.
TGACATTGGATTTCGGGTTGTGATAGATAGAAATCCATTTAACATGAACTCGAAGTGATGTACAGCAAATTTAAGATTAAAATTAAACAGTAATACTGTTTAGAATAAGGATGAATAACAGAAGATTAAAGCTGTGGGCAGCCCAGGGACCACACACCTTAGCATATATCAGCCCAACAGTGATGTTCTTGAGTTTAATTATGTTACTGCTTTGCCATTATATGACCTCCATTTCTCTTTATGCTTCTTTTGAAACTCATAATTAATTGTGTTGATGACATTAATAGTCTCTGTTGATACATCATTGGGATGGGCTGACTGCAAGCATTTCTAAATGGTGGTTCTTGGTTTCTGTTTTTGGACCATTTCACTGATAAGAACTGGAAAGTTCAAGCACAACGCACCGGGAAGTGTCTGTGCGAGCTCCATTGAAGTGGATTCCTCCAGAGTAGGCCTGTTTGTTGCAGCAAACACAACAGTGTCCTGTGGCATCTTAAAGGCTTACAAATTTATTCTGTGATATAATGGTGCTGATAAAGTGAGTTCTGGTCTACAAAAGCTTATGCCATGATGAATTGTGAGGTACCACAGTTGGCAAGGATGAGTGGGTAGTTAGATGGAGACTCCCATTCCAGCCAAGAAAAGGGGATAGATCTTCAAGTGAGAGGAGACTTTCCCTA
>NW_015176452.1:3208787-3221011 GCF_001447785.1 Gekko japonicus | reverse complement strand
AAGAGTGGAAACCAAAAGAGTCAGGGAATACTCAAAGAAAGTGTACTGGAGTGTTTGGGGAAACACTGGAACAAAAGCCTCTCAACATAAAGATTTAAGTAACTCTGAATAACTTAAGAAACTCTCATGAACCTGAAATATAAGAACTAAAGTCTGTGTATGTATTGGTTTTACCTCAGAAATTTCAACCCCTGATTTCACCTGACTTTCCCCCTATATGTTAAATAAAATATTTTGTTAATTTGAAATATAAAAACATCTCAAGTGCCATTAAAGGGGCTCCCAATCCTTCCCTCAGGTTTCTGGGTTGAGCAAAGAGCCAAAATATTATACTGTGACAGGGTGGAACAGCCAGAGTTCTTCAGGAAAGAAGAAAACACATTACTAGGGTGGGTCAGTCAGACAGGGAAAGGAAAATGGAGGGAAAATCTTGTCTCTAAGGGAAGTTGGATGGGGGCCATCATAGCATTCTTCAGCATTTCTACTTCCACATGGTACATGCAGTCATTTTCAAGCTCTACTTAAAAGCTTTATTAATAACTGTTGCTAAAAATCTCACTTGTTATTTTAGGAATAATGTGTAGGAAATGCTTAGTGTGTCTCAGTTACTTCCATCTTAAAATAAAATGTGAGTGTGTGCAGAGGGTGGGTTTTTTCGGTGGGTGGGTATTCAGCTCTAAAACAGCAGTTATTTGAGTTGTCAAGAGCAGGCAGTCTTCATATATTCCTTGCACCAATTATTCTCAAATTCAGAATATTCTCAAACTCATGAGGACGCCACTAATTAGTCTCACCTATTTTTCTTAGCAGCTGTTACCAGGAAGGGTTGAACAATTAAAGAGAAATCCCAATAACTTTAAATCACAACATATTAAGGCAATTCATATGAACAGTCAAAATACTGTTATCTCCTGGAACTGGGAAGATAGGAGTTAGAGGAAAAAGCAGATGTAGCAGAGCCATTAGATTTTGCTCTTCTTAATTGCTTCAGCTGACTTCCAAATGCAGGCTACGATAACTCTTCTCAGATGAAGCCCTAGGGTGACTCATGTTTGTTCTGATTAGAGAAACACCAAATATTTGATTTGATATTGGCAAATATTATTGCTGGTTTTTAAGGCCACATCTTGGAAGCTGTTTTCTAAGATTATTGTGGAAAAGTTATGTCAACAGAGCAGCATGCACAGATTTTAAAAGGCACATTTGAAGCTAGTTTGAAAAGCTTAATTATTTTGAAAAGTTCAGTATGTTCTGAATTAAGTGTGTTTGCAGCTTACCTTGCCAAAATCTTAAGGGTATTTCACCTTGTTTTAGAAGAACGCATAAGATGCTCAAGTGTTTTGTACAGGCACACTTTCCACTTTGCCAAACTCATGTCTGGTGTCACATAACATGTGCTACGGACCTCAGCATTGCTTGGTGTTGTGAGTATGCAGCAGTGGCCAGAGACTGTGGTACTAACAGATCAATCCTGAGGGCCTCTGTGGTGGAGGTGGCCAACTGCCAGCTTAGCTGAGGTGCCACTGGTCTGTTCCCTACGGACATGTGGCTCAGATGGCATAGCAAGTGTGATGGAGCCCCAAGCAACCCCAGCAGCAGCCACCAACTGGGCAGCAGGGCCCAATGACGTCCCTGATCTGGCCACCACCCCCACTCTCTGCCTGTTTGAAGCCACACACACCCTTCCCCTGAAAAAGTACAACAAAAAAGAAAAAAGAGGCAGGGCTCATCCCACAGTGCTCACACCCAAGAGTAGCGTCCTAACTCCTGAGCTAAGAAGGCAGACGGAAAGACGGAATGCTGTCAGGCAGTAGGCAATCCACTGGAGCCCTGATGTCACCCCCAGTCACATGAAGCCAGGCAGGGGGCTAGAGGCAGGCAAAAGTCTCGGAGCTGACATTTTGTCCCCACAGAGTGCAAAAAAGAGAACAGGGTGACCTGGGCCGCCACCTCAAACTTGGGAAGGGGAGATCACCTTAAGACATCATAGATGGGTGGGGCAGGGAAGGCGCATGGATCAAGTCTCATATGCTCAAAAACAGACAGACGAGGACAGAGTTGTAAAACACTTCAGACTTTATTGAACAGCAAATCCTGATGGGGTCCAGTGCCAACTATGACTTAGTAAGCCGCACTCCGGGGGCCATGGGGAGACAGGGTGAGCTGTCCCTAGCACAGCATCCTTGTGAGTTAGCCAGGATGCTCCAGGAGCTGGGCTGGAACAAGTGACTGAGCAGAGTGGCAGAAACTGCACTGGTCATGCTCCACTTCCGCACTGTCACTTTTGTCACTTGTTTTTCCCTATTGCTTTGGGTCTCCCCCCCCCCTTTTCCACATGTGTTTTGCTCCCGCTGAGACTACTAGAGAAAGCAAAACACATTGGGGGTGGGGGAACCCTGAAGCAATAGGGACAAACGATTGACAAAAATGACAGTGCAGAAGTAGCCACAGGTCTCCTTGTTGAATCATCACCTGCGGAGGTGCCAAAAGTAAACGTGTGCAGTGATGATAAACATCAAGAATTTGAGCAGAAAGATCTGAGGTTCCATCCCCATGGGGGTTCCAGTTGCCACGGCAATCCCTTTAGGTGCACATGGTAGACATCCAAATGACACTGACTGACCCCATGAGAAAGTGCTTTGTAGCTTCTTTGCTGCTGCTGCATAGGGCTCTGTTCCTGCACGGCAACGGGTCCCATGGTTGATTGGCCAGCTGATCCACAGAGCATAGTGAGGCAGCGGCTGGGGACCCAAACTACAGTTGTGCCCGGTCCCCTGCCTGTAGGGGAGACACCTGGACAGGGAAGTGTGCTAACAGCCCGGTTGGAGTTTTCCATTTTATCTGAAAAATATAAAAAAGGGTTCTTAACCAAGTTATGCTCTGAATCCCACAGTCAGTGGCTGACTATTAAGTAGACTTCACTGTAGAGGAGTTTAATTTAAATGGCTTCCTATTTTGGCAGTTTACTTCAGGAAGCAGAGGTAGAACCACACCGGTCAAGGGAGGTGAAACACAATAAGCAGAAATATAATTAGGATTTTGCCTTGTGTCTGCACGTCTCAGGAAGTGTGCCTTATCTTAATCCATTTTGCTTTTGTGGATGACAAGGCCATCGGCAGAAAGAAACAGGAAGCCCACTCCCTGCATATTTTAGAATAGACTAGAATTGCTTTTCCAAATGTGATAAAAACTTTTTTAAAAAACAGAACCTTCTGAAGTGTGTGTGTGTGAATTCTTGGCTGCCATGTCACAGTCCTCCCACTTAAGAGCAACTTTTACTGCAAGCTTTCTGTGTGGGCACTTTCTGTTTTGAAAATATACAATTGAATTCCAGGTGTATACGTCAGTATCACTTGCAGTCTTTCATAATCTGTTCTATTTACATGCAGATCGTGATAAGAGGTTTTCAGTTATATTATTATATGGTCTTTTGGGAAATATCTTTTGCTTTAGTTCTTCTGAAGATCCTTGAGTGAAATGCTGAATGAAACAACAAACATGGCACCAGCTTATGTTTTGTGTATGTGCATGAAATTTGGTCAGATGGATTATCCTACCTTGAAGAATTTGAGCAGAATAACAGGACATATTCCAGTACATGGTCCTCAACATTGGTCCACACTCTTTATTTGCTTTTGTGAGACTTATAATGCACAGGCATTCATTCATAGAAACATAGAAACCAAAGAGCTGGAAGGGGCATCAAGGATCATCTAGTCCATGCACAATTCCTCTGTACAGAATAGTATGAGTGTAGGTGGTTCTGTTATCAAATCATGAAACAGAACTAATATGCTATGGGAGCTGGGTTTTGCTGCTGGGAGCCTGCCTAATGAAGGAAAGTATGCCTAGGTATGTGCCCAAGGGTTTGGGAGATCCATTCCACTTGTCATCTCAGAAAGCAACTAGTTATCATGATCAGCATACAAAACAGGCAGTTCAGACCAGTGTTCCCTCTAAGCTGAGTTAGTGTGAGCTAGCTCACAGTTTTTTAGCCTCCGGCTCACACATTTTTGTCTTATCTCAGGAAGGATGGCTCCAGAGTAAACTAATTTATGCATTAGCCAAATCGTTCGCTCACAACTTTAATGCCAGTAGCTCACAAAGTAGAATTTTTACTCACAAGACTCCACAGCTTAGAGGGAGCATTGGTTGAAACCACAAATGCTGACAAGGCTATAACTGGAGATGGGAATAGCATGGTGAAGTAGGTAGAACAGGAAACAAAAGTCCTGATGAAGTAAGGAGCAGATGCTGGATGTATTGAAGGTTGTAGCCCTGAACTAGATAGCCCAATTTCATCAGATATAGGAAGTTAAGCAGGGTCAGCCTTGGTCAGTATTAGGATGGGTGACCACCAAGGAATACCAGGCTTGCTACACAGAGGCAGGCAATAGCAAACCACCTCTGAATGTCTCTTGCTTTGAAAACCCTGCAGGGTTGCTATAAGTTGACTGCAACTTTACAACAACAAAAAATTGAAGGTTGTGTGATTGGCTGACTCGCCAACCAATCAGGCCTCAGGAATGGTAGCTTTTTGTGTGATAGTTTATTTTGTTCAATATACAGCCAAGTCCAGTGTAAAACCACAGGTTAGTTAATGATGCATTAAAATGAGGTTACAAATCCATTTAAAGCCAGTGAGCAGCTAACAGAACACAGTTGAAATGTCAGCTCTGTCTTGATACTGAGGGATTTCAACATTCTCCACTATTATCGTTGTAATTCTGTTCTCCATTTGCTTCTTTTTTCTTTTTTCTGGGGTACACCACAGGGCTTTACAGCTCACTGTTATAAACCCTCATTCTTGAATAATCTTTCAATAACACCATCATCATCAAATTCTTCTTATTTCTCTATTATATGAGCTTATGAGTTTCTGTCCAATGATATATACTCTGGAGGTTTCTGAAGAAATAAAGATGTCCTAAATGAGCCCTTGGAATGTGAAGGGGGTAGGGATGTGAAGGGGGGGGGGGGGTTGTTCAGTGAAAACCTGCTTTTTCCCTAAGGGTTTTTTCATGTTTTCAAGATAACTTTTTGCAGAGGATTGGGAAAATAAATTCCTATGAAATACTTTATTTATTGGAATGAGTGAAATGCTTGGTAAGACAAGATTTTACTCAGTCAAAAAGGATATAGTATGAAAGCTTTTATGACAGAGCCTATAGTATTGTTGAATGATAATTCCTCTATATATTGTATGTATACAGTATTTTCAAGCTTGTTGTTTAGATGTGATGAATTCTGTCCACAATTAATATGGCTATTATATATTCTTTCAGAGTGTTTCTGTTTCAATCTTATAAAGTGTAACTTGATATTCAAACATGTGATTATTGCATATAGTCCAATTTCCCCCAAAATGTTTGTCCCCCTCCCAGAAAAACACATCCTGGGGGTTTCCCTGGGCTTCAACATTTCTGGAAATTTTGCAGTTCTAAGTATGGGTATGAATCTCCAGATAACATCTGTGAATAGAAAAAACATACATAGACATGTGTGAATAGCATACATAGAGATCTGTGAATAGAATAGAATAGAATAGAATAGAAGCATCTCTGAATAGAATAGAGACATCTCTGAATAGAAAAAGCATAAATAGACATGTAAAAACTGTAAAGTAAAGGTAAAGAACTGTGGAAAAATACATGTTTTCACATGTGATGGTTTACATCTGTATTTTACCCTCCTGTCCAGATGTTGTGTGTGAAACTGTCTTCATTGAGTTGAGTGTTTCTTCTAATAAGAAAAAAAGTGTAAACCAATTTCATGGCCTTCCAGCTTTGACCTGTCTATATCAAAGTGATTGGTATTTGGATCATGTCCTGATACCTCAATTCAGAATTTGGCATATCTGATTATTTTATTAGCAGAGCATTGCTTGCCCTTTTTGACTCTGGAGTTCAAATGCAGCTGGAAGGGTACATGAAGCTGCCAAATAGGTTAACATGTTCTGTTTAGGAAACTGGACAAATCAAAACTCAAATCAATTTGGTTAGTGCTCTAGCCTTTATAGGAGAAAGCAACTTACTATGATTTTTGGCCCACTGTAATAGAACTAAACCTGTTATGAAATAAAAACATAAGGTCAGCTCTGCTGAATAGAACCAGAGGTCCTTCTAGTCCAGCATTGTGTTTCCCACAGTGACCAGCCAGATGTCCCTGGAAGACCTACAAACAGGACACTGAGGCCAAAGTCTCCCCCTGTTGTTTTCACCCCCACAATCCATTAAGCTGTACACTAGCTTTGATCATAGAGGCTTCAATTAGCTGCCATTGCTAAAAGCTACTGATGAATCTATTCTCTGTGAATGTAAAAACATTGAAGCTAGTGGCTATCACGTCATTTTTTTGGCAGTGAATTCAGGAAGTTAGTTACAAGTTGTGTAAAGAAATATTCTTTTTTGTCTGTCCTGAATCTACTGCCCACCAACTTTGTTGAGTCCCTAAGATGATTTGGCCATCTTCATCTTTTATCTTCGTATTTATTCATGCTTTTTACTTCCACCATGGGGAATCTGGGCATTTAACTGGGGGGGGGGGCTGCCCTAGAGGGCTGCTGACAACCAAGAGCAAGCAACTCCAAGCCCCAGCAGCTCTGCTAGTGTGTCTAAGGCCTTAATAGCAGCAGTGATTTGTGTCAGTTTATCAACTGATTCCTCCTGCACCACTAGTGTGCAGGAGGATACAGTGGGTGAGCTGATGATCATAGTCGGCATTGTTGGATCAGTCTACGCTGAGTGGTCCCTGAAGGGACTTGTAGCACTGTAGGGGTTGTTCAGCTGGCCTTGCTCCTGGGCCACTGTAGCATCTGTTTGCCAGTGCATAAAAAATCCACAGTGCTGTTTTTAAGAAACGAAAGATTCTTCAATAATCCACAAAGGCTAGTACCGGTAGCCTGATTTTGCAAGGTATTTTTGCTGTCTGAATCCGTCTGAGATACGAGATTCTGGTGCTTCTAGAAAAAGATCTGCATGCAAACACCTCCCTTTTAGATTTGTTTGGACAGTTTTTTTGTTGCTCTCCCAGACGGATGTAAACAGGGTCCTTGAAGTTGTGCAATTAGATCCTTGATTTTCCTGGTTAGGGATTTCCTGCCAGTAAAATCTGTTTCTCTAACCAGAATAAGCAACATTTTGGGGGGATAAATTCCCAAGGAATGGAGTCGGTGGTGAGGCCTTTGCATCTTTAGCAAAGGGGGAGTTAGCTAATTATACACTTTGTTTCCAATCTTCTTTTTCTAGACAAGTTGACTGAGTGGGTAGTGGCAGAACAACTTCTGATATGCTTGAGTGACACTTCTGTGCTTGATCTTTTTCAATCTGGATTTCAGCCTGATTTGGGGACAGAGACAACATTTGTTGCACTGGTGGATAATCTGTATTTACAAATAGATAAGGGAAATTCTTCCCTACTAATTTTGCTTGATCCATCATTGGCTTCTGACATGGTTGGACATGTCATACCATTGCTTTAGACAGTTTACAGCTGATGCTGGGGATTTGGGGGACTTTTCAATGGTTTCCATTTTCCATATTGATGACAACTCAATATGTTGTCGAAGGCTTTCACGGCCGGAGTTCATTAGTTGCTGTAGATTTTCCAGGGAGTGTGGCCATGGTCTTGGCATTGTAGAACCTAACGTTTCGCCAGTAACTGTGACCGGCATCCTCTCTGTGTCAAGGTGATGACAACTCAGTTTCAGTTGGAGAAGTTGAATCATTGGGACATAAACTGTGACATTCTTCAAAGCACCAGTGTTCTTCCACAGTTTTGAAGTTGGGTGTCATCAGTGCTGTTTCTTTCCCAAACCTGTGCTTGGGTACTGTGTAAAGGGGAAGGGGTGGACTAGCTAAAATTGAATTCGGGCATGGTGTTGGTGGTGGAAAAAAACTAATGTTAATGGATTGATTTGCCAGTCTTGGATGGAATGAGATTGTCATTGGCTGATCAAGTGAAGAATTTGGAGATTCTCCTGGACCCAGCCTTGTTTTTGGAATTTCCTTCTTTCATTTTCAATTATTTTTGAAAGTATCCTTCATTCAGGACTCAACTGACTCAAGTAAGTTGGCCCATGGTTCTGTAACCTTCAGGCTGGATTACTTGCAACAGATGCTACATGGGGTTGTCCTTGAAGATAACTCTGGGACTGTAGTTGGTGCAAAATGCAGCTGCTCACTTACTGATAGGTATCTGGTAACATGAGGATATTTAGTAATTTTGTTGTGAAACAGCTGCACTGGTCACCCGTTTGCTTCTGACCTCAGTTCAAGGTGCTGGTTCTTGCCATTAAGGCCCTGTATGACTTGTGACCCAAATACCTAAAGCAATAACTCCCACTGTATGAAACCACGTGCCAGTTTAGATCTTTGCAGCAATCCCTTTCAGCGGTACCATTCATTTGGAAAATTTGTACAGCCTCAGAACAGCTCAGATCTCCAAAGTAATTTTCTTCTCTAAGATATTTGTGGACTAACTGTAGTCATTGGGGGGGGGGGGGGGTTAAAATGGAAAATTACTGGCATAGTATTTTTTTTTAATTGAATGTTTCTTTGTTTTAAAATGTATGTTGGTGTTTTTGCTGATTGTAAGCCATTTTGAATGCAGAAGTAGCAGCAGTGGTAAAGGGTAGAAGGATGAAGGTTAATAGTTTGGTTGAAGCAGGAAGATGGGTGGTAAAATGAGCTAGAAAGCAACTTGCATAGGTTTGCAAAAGTATTCATGTTATCCAAGTATATTTTGAAAATATATAGTGAATGCCCATGGCAAATAATTTTTAAAAGCATAAATATAATGTATATCACATAAAAGCATAATTTTAAGAACAGCAATGAAAAGAATAAAAGACAAAATAGAGGCGTAAACAATTGGAAGCTAAACCAGTCAAAAAAGCAGCAGTCAAAATCTGAGTGTAGAATTGTTGATTAAAGATCAGTGAAAATGAGCCTGTATATATTTTGGACTTCAAAGGTTAAACCCAGGAATTTATGCCTATCCCAGGAACAAACTGGGAGCCAGTACAGTTCATAAAATTGAGGGATTATATATTCGTCATGCTGGATTCCAGATAACATCCTGGCTGCGTTGTTTTGTACCAACTGATCTCTAAAGCTTGTCCCAGCTCCATTGTCTTCAGTGGAGCACATTATACCAGGTTAAATGTGAACAATAGAAATTCTGTTCTGTGAACATGAGATGAGTCACTATAGTGGATAAAGAACTAGATGAGAGAGACTCTTACGTTCAGATTCTTTGCTGTAAACTTTAGGTGGCTTATAGCCAGTTGTTCCTCTCTGCTTCTATTGCTCCTCTATAAAGCAAGAATATTAATTAATTGCCTCAGAGGAAGAATTCTAAGGATAGATATAATAAATCATCGTAAAGCACTCATTGCACATCAAAACGTACTCTAGAAATTATAAATAATTTAGTGCTCACCACATTTAGAAGATTTCTTACTGCTGTGTCTAATAGGTGGTAAAAAGTACTTGCGGATTTTTTACCTTTTCCTAAGTCAAGCGAGTGGCACTACATCCCTCCTATTGTGCCACCGCCACCATGTCAAAATGTAAAGGGTAGTTTCCTTGTGGAGTGTGATCTGTTTGTCTGTTTATTTATTGGTAGTTTTAAAAAAATGTGTACAAAGAGCTGCTTGTGTAATCTGTGAGACTCCATGTATGTTGGTGATACTGTATAAATAGTAAAATATCCACATGAACGAGGAAGGCTGTGGAAAGTCAATGAGGCAATGCTACAAAAGGTAACTATTGTCATATCTAGCAGTAAATCCTTCTGGCTTTGTGTGGCCTCAAGAATGGAGCACTACCGCCTTTGTCTTCACAGCAAGCCAGTTTCACTTCTGTCTGCAAGTGGTGAACTGTTGTGTTGACAGATTTATGCACAATATTTATGTTGATTATCATAAGTGAGCAGAGAAAATCTCAACCAGGAAACATTGGGTAGTGCTGAGATTTAGCCGGGGTAGCTTTTGTCAGCGTTCATGGGCTGACTTTTGGATGTGGATACCTAGTAATGCTGATAATAGTTTTGATTAGTGGCTTGCTGTGTATACATGATTATTTCCAGTGGGTGGTGATGTGCAGCTCAGTTTTGCTTTTTATTTAAAGCTTTTTGATTTGCAGTCTTAATTTTGAGGTCTCTCCCTTGTTGCTGGCAAGTGACCTGATAATATTCTAGACTCTGTCTCTTTTAAACGATTGAGGCTCTCAACTAGAAAAAGGAAATTCTTTCACATTAGTCCATTTGAACAGCAAGGCAATTTTCCACATGGTGGCTTTATGGAAATGTGCTGCAGCTCCTTCCAACCATGACCAGGACATTATAGGAAATGTATTTTCATGGAAGATTTGCTTCAATTGCCGAGTGCAGGGTGTGGTAGCAGTGGTGATGTGGAGAATGGTGTTTGTTCTGTTAATGGACAACTGTGCGCCATGATGTGAATCCCTTCTGTTAAATTAAATTGGCTGTGTTTCCCACCATGACCAGCTTGTCGTTACTGATGCATTGTTCCTTACGATGCAGTCCCTGCTGTGTGACGTGGTAAGACATCTTATGGAGGAATTGAATGAGATTCATATGGGCATATGCCCAGAATTCTGGCTGGAGATTTAACTGCTACAAACAAATGGACTGTGCTCACCAATTCCCTTGATACATACAAAGCCCACTAGAAATGTTCTTCTAGCCCCTAGATTCCTTGCTAGTAATAAAAGGATTTAATGTCATGAATAAGGTGCCAGTTTTGCCCACACATATAAGGATATGTTGAAGCCTTTCCTAGATTGTGTACACAATGTATTTGCAGATTTCACCACTTGAATTAATGATATGAAAGTCTTTGCCTTAAATGTGGATAGTCCTATATTTGATAGAGTGTCCTCTACAGAACAGTGCCATTCCAGACATTCCAGTGGAATTCCTAAAGAGCTGCTTTCCATTAAATCAGACCAGTGGTCAAATGGAAGAATAAGGAAGCTGGTCTGTGGATTTTGAAGCAAACGTTTGGCAAAAGCAGAGTGTGTTCATTAGATTGCGGGTGGCTAGCAGTGATGTGGGTTTTCCAGAATTTTTTGATTCTGGAATAATCTGATTCAGCATGTGTTTTTGACATATTTAACAAACAAAATTTTACAAGTATCAATTTTAATTGTATGTCCCCTTAGTAACAAACATTAGAACTAAAATGGGGAGGGGGGATTAATCAAGTGTGATTTAGATGTTCAAAATGTTATGTGGAAATGTATTTTTATGAAATAATATTGTAAACATTTGAGGACAATACAGGTTGTACTTCCCTTATCTTGTTTGAAGTTAAGGTGGAAAAACCCTGAAGGCACTGAAAACTGTTGACACATTTATTTTAGCTCACCCAGCAGCTGTGCATAATATCATGTGGATGTGGTTTTCCTTCTGTTTCAACAAAATTTAAGATCAAACATAAATCACCTCCTAAACCACAAAAAAACATGGGGGATATCAAGAAAAAAAATGCACCTGATACGTAAAAAGGCAGAATGGCGGGCACTAGACAAATGGAATTCAAGAGGCAGTGCACCACTCCAAAAAAAACCCTCTAGGTCTTTGGAAGCTTCCCCCCTTGTACACAATACAGGACCTCTCTAGGCCTCTGGAAACTTGTTGGCAGCCAGTGTAGCTCTTTCAAAAATGGTGGGATGTTCTCTGTAAGTCCAAAGTCCTGCTACTTAATTTCAAACTACTTGAAGTTTCCAGATAAGCTTCAGTGGCAGCCCCGTGTGGAGTGCATCATAGCACTCTAGCTATGCTGTGATCATGGCCGGCTCTATCACTAGGCCAGCTAGTGTCTGGCCTAGGGCGCCGGGCCATCCAGGGCGCCAAATGGCCTGCCGCCCCCCCAAGCCCCCACCGTCCTGTCCAAAGCCTGCCTGCTAGGCTAGCTGAGCTCGCTGCTGCGTGCGCCCGTCCTGCCCGCCCCAAGTTACTCAGGCACAGCTCGCCCATTGGTCCGCTGGCTGCTGCGCCTGCGCCCATCGCCAATTCGCCCCTGCCGCCCTCTGAGCCAGCCAGCGTGATTTCCATAGTCGCACAGTTTGTGAGCTGCTGGAGCGGGGGGAGGGTCTGCGGGGGGGGGAGGCTTCCATCTGGCTGCCTGCAGGCTGCAGCAAGCCTGAGAAGAAAAAGGGCCGTCGAGGCGGGGGGGGGGGGCGTCTGGTGGGGAAAAA
>NW_015176452.1:3191924-3208022 GCF_001447785.1 Gekko japonicus | reverse complement strand
TCAGACCAGTCCCTTCCGATGGAGGAGGGGGAGGAAGGGCGGGCGGGCAGGCAGGAGGAGGAGGAGGCGGCAGCGGCGGGGAGACCCAGCTGGGAGGTCTCCAGGCCCCACCGGGAGGTTGGCATCTCAGGGGGGCGCCATAAGGCAGCTTGGCCTAGGGCGCAGAAACCCCTCGGGCCGGCCCTGGCTGTGATCAAAGCCTGGATAAACAGTGGCTAGATACAGCTTTCTCTGGAAGGGATGCAGTTGCTGAACAAACTTAAACTGGCTGAAGGTGCTATGAGATACATACAAAACTTGAGCATTGTCTTTACAAGTAAATTTGATAGCATTCCTAAATTGCAAATCTGTGCAGTACAACAGGCCAACTCCACAATCCTTGATTAAATGCATTGTCCCTTAAAAGCACTTCAGTCTTGTTCAGAGTGGACTGAGCATTTGTTTATTGACCTGCGTACAGCATATTCCCAACACCATTAATATTCACTTCTTCACCTAATTCTGTGAAAAAGGAGAAACAGAGCTGTGTGGCATCAGTGTACTGTAACTCCAGCATGGCATAGTCCTACCAGGTAGTCCTTTCTCTAGCTTTCTTGGTTTGCTTACACATGGTCCTGACCTTGACACCGGTGAGCTCATAAATGACTCTTCCCTTTTCCAGTCACGTGATTCTGACACATTATTTCCTGTTACATACTTGCAATTTGGCAAATCCTGGGTATGGAAAGTTTGAATACCATTGAGGTAGGTATGGCAATGGTCTATGTTTGTATAAGGCTACCCCATAATGGTCATCCACTGTATTGTCCTTGGTCAGGCAGGCACACATTGTTTCAAGATATACAGCATTTTAAACTTTGAAAATATAAAGAGTTGCAGTTCTGAGAATTGTGCTGAATATGTATTTGCTCTCAGGAAAAAGTTAATAAAGTATATTTTAGGATCTTCAGAAGCTGTCATGCCTGATGTAATTTTTAAAAAACCTTCAAGAAAGTACATTTTTGTCATGTTGGTATGGGGAGCTGCTATGCAGGATGGAATTGAAAGAAGCCTGGTGGAGTTGGGCTACTGCTTGTACTAACGTTAAATGTTTCCCTGGATCGCAGCCACTGGGTATAATCCAACAAGAATTAAGTCCCATTGAATCAATGGGACATAAGTGCTTAATTGTGCATTCAAGCCCCATTGATTTCAATAGGACTTACTCTTAACTTTCTCTGGATTGTGCCCAAGAGATTTTGCACATTGCATCAGAATGCATGATTATTTTTTTTGCTGTAGTTTTAAAAGGTTTTCATATTGTAAGAGAGAGAGAGACTGCTGGTTCTTAATGTAGCCACGGTGATTTTGGCAATTAGCTGATGGGGCACTGATGTTCAATGCCTAATTATTACTAATTTAATTGGCTTTGAGCATACCAGTAGCTGCACCTGTTAAGAAGGGGCCAAACTCTTTCGGAAAACTGCCTCATTATTAGTCTAATTAATTTCTTTCTCCCTCCCCCTCTCCACCGTCAGACTACCTCAGAAAAGTGATGTAAGTCTGTTTGCACAGTATGCAGAAAAGCTGAAATGAGCAATTAAAACCACACACATTTGGACAGATGGCTGCATCACTTTTGATTAGGTGTGTGAACAGGACTAATAGATGCAACATGCATGATGTGGTATTTGTTTTGCTCCTCATTTTGTTCTGCTTTAAAAAAAAAAAACACCATACAAAAACAGCTTCAGAATTGTTCCTTCCTTCCTGGCGTCTGAACTGGTGCTTTTCATTTGCACAGTATTGTTGTAACGCAGTAGATAAACAACATAGTGGATGATGGCTGGGGAGGATAATGTGATATCTAGGTTTAGAATGCCTTTTCTAATGCCTTTTGGGATAGGGGGAGTGATAGGTTGTGATTGTAAACATATTTGCTTCACATTGATTCCCTTGGAATTTTATCCTAACTGTGCTTAGGATTGCAACCTTAAAGTGATGCAGTGTACAATCAGGTGTCTTGTTTATGTTAGGTAAATGTGGGTTGTTACACATTGCCATGGTTTTATTCTGTTGGGACTTGAAAACTTTTGGTATAAAAGGAAAGGCCTTTGTAGTGTCAGAACTCCTGACAGCGGTGCGTTCCCTCTGTACAATGACAGATAAGGTGTTTAGGTTAAAGTGGCCCTAATCATCTGGTCAGTGACAAGCCTTTAGAGGTAAGTGAGAAACATGCACCTGATATTACAGATAGCGACAGGAGCAGGAGAAGAGTAGCTCTCTTCAAATGATGGATTGACTCTGTGTGGAGATAAATTGGTGCCCTCGCGAGGATGAACATAGAAATGTGGTGAGAAGTGGAAAGATCTGAAAGTCTTATAACCCACATTCAGAAGGAAATGGAATCAGTGTTTCGGATAAAATTTACACACAGTAATAATATAAATGCCACTAGGATTTTGACCGCAGAGTTTGGTGAACTCAAAGTCGTCAATATTTCTTCAAAAGAATGCTCTTCATTCACATGTGCAATTAAAATTGTGATGTGGGGAGGTTTTGTGCCAAGATTACAATATTTAATCAATTTGTTGCTATAGATTTTCCGGGTTGTGTGTCCGTGGTCTTGGCATTGTAGAACCTGACATTTCGCCAGTAACCGTGACTGGCATCCTCAGAGGTATAACACAGAAAGATGGAGTACTCTCTGTGTCAAGGAGTACATCTTTCTGTGTTATACCTCTGAGGATGCCAGTCACGGTTACTGGCGAAACGTCAGGTTCTACAATGCCAAGACCACGGCCACAAAACCCGGAAAATCTACAGCAACGAATGAACTCCGGCCGTGAAAGCCTTCGACAACATATTTAATCAATTTAATTTAATCCATGCAATTAAAGCTTTAATTTAAACTCTTCTCCCCCTGGTTGGTCAGTAGGATAGATAACAAATAAACATTCTGAGGCACAGGATACCTGAATGGCTTGCTGGTGCTTAGGCAGGACGTATGTGTTGGCACCTTCATCCCTGCTGCAAATGCAGTGGGTATGAAAAGGAAACTTAAATGGCTTTTCCCTCCAGTTTCCACTTAAAACTAATCAATAGTTTAGCTTTCTTTTGAACAGCAAGAACCAAAAGCAACAGACCCTGGTGGTTTTTGGTTCAAATATATGTTAATGTGCTTTTTAAGAAAAATATTGGATTTTCCATTAAACTAATGGGCATTGAACTAATTTAACTTCATGGCCATTATAACTTTCTTGTGTCAATGTGCATACATAATACTGTTGATCTGTTAACCATTGATTGCAAGTTGGCTATGGGTTCATATCTTCCTTTCCCTTCATCCCATATTCTGTGGCATTTCATTCCCTATTTCATGTTGATTTTAATCATAGTTTAGTGTTTCTTGTGTACAGATGCTACCTATGGTTGTTTCTACTAACCAGAGTTCCCACCTTAATAATAATTTGAAACCAAGATTTGATGCAGATTTGAAAGATTAGCAGCATTATGGTTTTGATTGTTAATAAGATGACGATTCTTCCCTAACTTGGTCCTTCTGCATGTGAATAACAAAAATGCAAATTCAGTATAAACTGAGAGAGATGTGGCTTCGACAACTGTGATCTCTTACTATGATAATGTTAAAAGAGCGCATTGGAGATTTAATCTTTATTGAAGTAACATCTCTGCCTTTGGTTTTTGCATCCATGGGTGCTGATCGTGGTTCCCACTTTCTTATTTCTCTGATGTTTCTTACCTTGTGCCTTGTTTGCCTGGCATGTCATCTCAGCTAACTCTATTCTCTGTCTTCTGCCTACTGTCTCACCAACCTGGGCTTTCCTGATACCTTTGGCTTTTGCCCTAGCTAGTAGATGCCGGTGTGCCTGCATGCCCTTATGGTGATCAGAGGTGGGTGCATTGCTCTGTCCTCTCCACATTGCTGTTCATTATCTCAGGGGGCCCTTTTTGTATTCTGTGTTTGTAAAGTTTAATGTGAAAATAAACTATTAAAGATGCCCTTGTCTTCTAATCACAAGTGGAAGCTTTTGTTTATCAAACTAAAAGTAAGCTCGCTCTTCAAAGAAATTGTCTCCTACATATCATGAATTGGTTAATGTACTAATTATTTAAAATCCAGGCATTTAAACCACTTTATTTATTTATTTATCTTTAGATTTGTATCCTGCCCTACCCCGAAGGCTCAGGGCGGCTAACAAGGGCACTTTGGTTGATTGTCAGCCCTGTTCTGTGTTCTGTGTTCATGAATCTCAGATACATACACTAGTCTGTTCACATTTCTCTGCATAGCGGTGTCTGACCTGCAAGCAGGTATTCATTTTTGTCTTGTGAACAAAACTTGACCACCCCTTAGTATGTTGCCAAATGTTGACGGTACATTCTCACTTTGCAGTGTCCAGTGTGTTCTGCCAGTGGGCTTGGCAAGAAGGAATTTCCTGTCAAGGTAACTTTCAGAGGTGTTTGCTGAGTGTTTTGCCACGGATGCTGCAAAACTAGGAAGTTTTCTAACAGCCAGTAGGCTACAATTATGGAGCTTGCAGGACAAAAGATTTATAGGTAAAGTTTAGAAGGCACTGCGCCCTTTTGGGGCGACTAGACAGGTCATGCCCTTACCTGGATAGCCAAGGCTACTCATATTTTGTCAGATCTCAGAAGCTAAGCAGGTTTTGCTCTGGTCAGTATTTGGTTGGGAGGCCACTAAGGAATACCATAGTCACTATTTTTATTTATTTATTTATTTATTTATTTATACCTTCGGCTTATGCAGGCACAGGCAGTGGCAACCCATCTTTGAATGTCTCTTGCCTTGTCTTGCATCCTTTTTTGTAGATTTTTATTATAAAGTGTATATAAAGATATAAAGAACAGGTTTAAAGAACAGGCATGGACATTTTAGGCCAAACAGTCTGATTCTCAGCATTTTTCTGCTCACTTGATTCTTCCTCCTCTTTTAAGATGAAAGTTCATGAAACTTTCCATGTTGCCTCTCAGAATAACAGACTAGAATGTTGTGACTCCATTGGCATAAACAATTTCAGCAGGCAAGATTCGCCTCTGCAGACCCAGACAGGGTGACCTCCAAATACTCCACAATCTGTACTCTCAGGAATGCTGAGCAAGGCTGCCACATTCAGTGGAAAGTTTTAAGTCCTCAAAAACCAGAGTAGTCAAAAAATCAAGGATGGTCTAAGGTTACTGTACTAGGGCCATCCACGACACTGTCATTAGAGGTACCTGTGGCCTGTAGAATCATTAAAAAGCAGTTGTCTTTGCTCTCAGCATTTTACATAGGCTGAGTAAAGGTGATCAGCTACATATCATTAATGTTTCAGAATATAATACTTAGTCCCCCTATTTAGTATTAAAGGAAAGTTAAAGGATAAATGCATTTGACTTAGAATTTTTTTAAAAAATGGATTCATTGAGTAAATTGATGCAAATTAGCACTGCAATTTGTGGAAAAGATGCTGCATTTCTACCAGATCAGGTTCAAGGCTGTAAACCTTATATTGGAATTCGTTTGCTCCCTTGGGACTTGCCAGGAGATTAGTATTGCCAAAGTGAAAGCTTAAGCAGCTGGTGGATTTTTCAGTTACTTATTTGGTCTCTCTTCCTATTGCATGGTTAAGGTTTATGTAAAACCCAGGTACTGGATGCCTGAAAAGTGATATGTAACAAGTTACCAAGTTGCTTATTTTATAGTGAACACAAAATTTCAGTATGCTATGCCAAGGAAACCTTACTTTCTGGCAGTTGTTGAAACTACCTTGGTTCCTCACTTTCAGTGTGATTTCACTAGTTAGTATTTCTTTACAGACAGCATTAAAAAGGACCCACTGTTATGAGATAGAATAGAGAGTCCATAAGGTTTGCTAACAGGAAGGCATCTGGGTAGATGGGGGCATGGGGGGTACCCTTGGCACGACGGAGACCAGTCACTTCCGGGGAACTCTCCACAACATGTCACTGTGCTCTAGGAATCACCAGAGACTCTAGAGCAGAGTGATGTCATTTCTGGGTTTCCCTCAGAAGTGATGTAAGGCCATCATTCTGCCAGCAATTTTAAAAAAGTCTCCTACTAGCCGCTGGAGCAGTAGTAGGTAATGGGAGTTGGAAACAGGAGGAGGAGGAGGAGATTGGATTTATACCCTGCCCTTCACTCAGAGTCTCAGAGTGGCTTACAAACTCCTTTCCCTTCCCCTCCCCACAACAGACACCCTGTGAGTTACGTGAGGCTGAGAGAGCTCTTTCAAGAACTGCCCTTTCAAGGACAGCTCTTGTCAGAACTGTGGCTTGCCCAAGGGCATCCAGCAGCTGCAAGTGGAGGAGTGGGGAGTCGTTATCGGTTAAATATCGGTTAAAACTCCCTAACTCGGGAGGTGGTGGATGCTCCTTCGCTGGACGTTTTCAAGCGGAGGCTGGACGACCATCTTTTGGGTATGTTGTAGGGCTATCTTTTGGCTATGCTCCTGCAGAGTGCAGGGGGTTGGACTAGATGACCTGCAAGATCCCTTCCAACTCTAACATTCTATGATTCTATGATTCTAAGTGCCAGACCATGAGTTGCCTGGGATAGCTGGGAAGTGGCAAAGATGCTGCTGCTGTTCTGGCAATATCAGTTGATGCTGGAGAAGCTGAGGATTGCTAGTGCTGCCAGGGCTTAGCTAGATGAAAGGAATGCTTGGACATTCCAGGGATTCCTTGTGAGGGGAGGGGCAGAGAGTTAGAGCTGAGATCTGCCACTGGACACACCTAAGCTTTCCCTTGCTGTTTCTGACTTCTCCCAAGGAGGAAAGAAGGTAGATAGGGTGGCTACATTCACTCCCCTACATAAATCTGCTTCCCTGGGAAAAGCCCTGTTTTTAGCTAAGGGTATTACACGTTTATGAGGCATAGTTTCTTTCAGGCTGTTCCCTTTGCCTGTAGGCCTGCTTCTGTTGTGGTAGTGAAGGTAAGTGTAATGATTCCTTGTTTTATGTGTGTGTGTGTGTGTGTGTCTTTAAAAGTTTGGTGGCATGGCCGTAGTAAGTAGACTAGAGTGGTTGAGAGAAGCAAGCGTGGTATGATTGGTGGTTGACAGAGAGGGGGAGAGGTTTTGGAAGTGAGAATGAGTGGATATGTCTGTATGTCAGTCAGAGGTTACAGTTACAGGTTTGACAGTTGAGGAGTTCAGTTAGTTCTGTGTGGTGTAAGAGTGAGACAAGCAGTTAGTTCTGGGTATGAAGGAAGTTAGAAGCAGTCCTGTATGGAAAAAGTTAGTTCAGTGAGAAACAGAAGGAAGGCTGAGAGAATAGGAAAAAGTAAATGAACGTTTAATTGAAGACAAGTTATAAGAAAGGCTGTTATGTCCTGATAAACTGGAGAGAAACAGTGAAAATATATGACCTTGAGTTAAAAGTGTTACAAAGTTACCTGAAAGATCTCTGTCAGTAAGGGAGCATATTGTGTGTGATACACCAAGCAATGGTTCATTTATTACACATTACTAGATACCTTGTTCTACCCTTTTATTTATGAATTATTACAATAAATCATCTTTTATTCAAATACACCAGCTCTGAAATAAATACTTCCTCAGGACCACATAGTTCCTCATAAGCCTTAAACTAGGACTACCTAACTAGTAAGAGCAACAGTAAAGTATAAAGGTTTGGAAAGCCTTAAATTTCCTGGTGGCAGCCATATAGACCTAGTAGAATAAAATAAAAAGAACACTTTTAAAGGGAACCCAGTCCTCCCCAATAAGGAGGACGTCAAAGTACGTTTCCCTAACATCTCTTTTGGAGGGAGGGGATAAAAAGGCATAATTGTTCTTAGCATTACTTTTCATCCTCACCTGTGGAAATCTCTGGTAATAGGATGGCCTCAGTTGCTGCTTCCATTTATATTCCAGGAAAAGATTATGTGTTTATTTCTCCAAAAACATCTTGACACCTGTTCAAAAACTGGCCATGACCTTGTTCCCTCTCCAGAACTGTTTGTATACTGCTGTTTCCTTAGCACTCTGACTAGAGGAATCTGTTTAGTACGGTTCATTAATAGGTTTTTACCTGAGCAGGTATGTTGCTCAGCTTCTCTCTCCACTTCCCCAAACTTTCTAAGCATGTGATAGGAAACTGAGGCCTCTGAACATGCTCAACATGGCTCCTTTCTGCGTTTGAGGGAGACAGCAAAAAGAAACCTCACTGTTCCTCCATCAGGAGGTGAAATGGAAAGAGAAATGGGAGAGGAAGTGATCATGTTACTCAGAGGATATTAAAGAAGCTACAGTTTTATGCCAGACACCTGTTTCTGCAATAAAAACATGACACAGACTAGTGTTTTGAAGACACTGATAATTATTTCTAGTCCCAGTTGCCTGGACTGGGTGAGGATTACAAAATGACAAACGGATTTTCAATGCCCAGGCTCTCATGACAGTAGTGGCTACTGCCGCTTGAGTGCCTTCCCACATAATCATTCAAAGTATGTCCAACTTGCAGTATAGCACTTTGCTCAGAAAATGAAATCCCCAAACTGGCAGCAATATTTCAAGAGAAGAAGTGCAGATTGTGTGCGAGAATTAAATAAATATGCTATAATGCACAAATTACCCAAACGATCATATGAAAAAGATGCTTGAGAGACCCTCTTGAATCATGCAGTCAGTTCAGTGACACGCTCAGCCTCCAGGGCATGATTTCCAAATTATCCCTTGAGTGCACACATATAGAAGATTATTTCTGTGCAGTTTGTTCAAGTGATCCAGTAAGTTCCACCTATCTGGAAATTTGCCTTGTGTTAGAAAACCATCCATAATTCATTTTATATATGTTGCATTAATATTATATGTGTGATATTTCAATTTGGGGATTGCTCAAGGAATCTCACTGTGGGTCTAACATTTATCTGAGAAAAAGGCATAGTTCTCCCCATAGATGACATATTCTTTGTCTCATTCCTTGTCAGGGGAAAAAAAAACTAGAACAGATTTGTGATTTAAGCCTGACTGAACAGGTAGTACAAGGGAGGACAATTTTGCCCACAAAAATCTGAGGTGTTATGAACAGGTTGGAAAGAATAGGCTGTTAAGAGCATTTTAGCTGTTCTCTTCCTGTCACTTATATAACATCCCTGCAGCAGCTGGTGCCCAGAGCATTTCACGTAATCAAATAAAATGGAATTAGCGCTTCAGGTATGTGCTTTTAAGTTGCAGAAGTAAATGCAGCACAGTAGTTAAGAGCGTGGCCAAGAGAAGACAGTTTCCAGCTCAAATCCCTGTTAATCTTAGAACTCACTGTATAGTTTTAGGCAAATCATTATCTTTTGGCCTCAGCCCCTCCCATTATGTAATATGTAGGTGAAAATACAAGTTAACCTCACAAGGATATTGTAAGATTTGCTGACATGAAATGTATGCTAAAAACAGCCATTATGGCATATGTTCTTTTGCGGTTACTAAAATGACATTTCAAAATGGGGGCAGGAGGAAATCATGGGTTGGATCCAGACTGCCTCCTCCCTTCCACTGCTGCCCATTGATCTCCAAAAAAATGCTGCTCCTGCATGATAGTGGACCCGGGGGGGGGGTGTCTGAAATGGAAAGGGGGGAGGACACTGGAAATTGCCAATTTATTTTGGATCCAACCTTTATCTCCTAGCTATGTCTGACCTAAATGTAGCTCGTGAATGAGCAGGAGGTATATACCACAAGAGTCTTTGTCTCTGGAGACAATCAGAATAGGCATCAACTCAACTTGGAACTTATTCAGATGCATCAGCACTCATACAGTACAGTATTTTCATGCAAGTGTATCTACTCAGAATTCCTATAGACAGGTAACTTGTTTTAACTCCCTTTCTCCCTTCTGTACATTTGCCAAGAACTCTGCCACCTGCTTGGTAATGTCAGGGAATTTGTCTGCCAGCAAGAATTGAATGCCTCTAGAGGTCGTGGTCTAAGAGGTTTGAAGGAAAGGGCCAATCAAACGTAAACGTAACTGAGTAAACGAATTTGGTATCCTACCAGAAATCATGGTTAAATTCCGTAATAATACAGGTTTTTTTAAAAGGTGACCCCAATAGTTTAGAGAACTGTAGACCTATTGTTTTAACTCAAGAGCTAGTGGGGAATTTCAGATTACCCTTTTTAAGCCGTTATTGTACCGTCTTGGAGTAAACCGGTACAGGGGCGGCCATTTCACACAGCCTTTCCCCTACCAGTAAGGACCCATCTCTGAAGCGGTTTGACATTTCAGACTGCGCCGCTTTGTTTTCCCGCCCTTTTTCGCCCACCTTTTTTAACATTCTTTTAAGAGCGCTATAGTGCTATAACACAACACCAAAACAGCACAATAACGACCCCACTGGAATACCTGGACTCCATTGAGATACATGAGGTTGGGGGATTTAAAAATAGGAAGTGGAAGCTCGAGAACGCACAGTTTGAGAGCATTTTTTTTAACAGTAGCTGCTTCCCGGCTTGCAAAAAACATCCTCCTTTTGATGGCCAGCATTTTGAGATGCCATGCCTCCAGGGGGGACCTGCGGATCCCCTGTACTTTCAGCTAGTGTTCCCTCTAAGCTGAGCTAGTGTGAGCTGGCTCACAGTATTTTAGCCTCCGGCTCACATGTTTTTGTCTTAGCTCAGGAAAAATGGCTCCAGAGCAAACTAATTTATGCAGTAGCCAAATAATTTCCTCGCAATTCTAATGCCAGTAGCTCACAAAGTTGAATATTTGCTCACAGGATTCCACAGCTTAGAGGGAGCATTGCAGAGTTACAGCTTATCTCCTGCCTACAGATATCAGTTCCCAGGCATATAGCGAATGCAGTGGAAGGAGGACTTCATGGCATTGTACTCCATTGAAATCTCTGTTCTCCCCAGATGTAGAGATGTCATGTATCTCAGTGGTCCAGGCATTCTAATGGGGTCGCTATTGTGCTGTTTTGATGTTGTGTTATAGCGCTCTAGCACTCTTAAAAGAATGTTTTAAAAAAGACAGAGATTGCCCGCGCGGGCAAAAAAAGGCGGGAAAACCTTGTCATCAGAGGAAGTGCTATGGGGGCATTTTACACAGCACCCCATAGCGCTTCAGGTATAAAAAATTGAAGACCACTTGGAAGCAGTTTGCAGGTAAAACGGCTCAGGAATGCTTCCCTAACGGGACAGGAGCATTTGTGTCTGAAAAGGTCAATATATTCTGTTAGTGAACAGTTCCTGAAACGGTTCTCTCTGAAATGTCAGTACAGAAACTGTTAGTGAACAGTTCCTGAAACGGAACATATCGGCTGTCTGAAATTCCCCAGTGTGATGTAGTTGTTAAAGGACTAGGATCTGGGAGATTCTACTCCAAATCCCCATTCTGCCATGCAAGCCTGTTGGGTGTTTTGGGGCAGTCACTATCTCTCAGGCTAATCTACCTCAGGGTTGTTGTGAGGATAAAACAGAGGAGGGGAGAATGTTGTAAACTGTGTTAGAAAAGTGGGAGCTAAATGAAGTAAGGTAAAATAATAATTTTGAAATCCTGATGTACTTGATGTGCAAATTTTCCTTGTGGATAGATTCTGATATTGCTCATCTGATAGAGTTGTTGTATTCTGTTTCCCTCCCCAAAAATATAGTGTTCATGTTCTAATTAAAAGTGAAGTGTTAGGAACTGTAGATTAGTAGCTGAAGAGCGCAAGCTTGCTGCATTTGATCACCACCAGCCTACTTGAGATAAGGCTAGGGTTGCCAACCTCCAGGTGGTAAATCTTATGCTACATTATAGAGAACTACATCCTTATAATATTACAAAGAGAAGTTCATCCTTGTGATGTTACATTCTCTTGACATTACTACGGGCACCCAGATGTAAGCTCGTTCCATCAGAGTCTTCATCAAAAGTATTCCTGTTGTCTAAAGTTATCATCCTCTTGTTACAATTCAGTGTTTATATTGGGAGCAAGCCAGTCCTTAACCTCTTTTCTAAACAGATGCAAAAGCCTTCTGAGTTTGGTTGGTTTATTCCAGGATGATAATTTTGAAGAAAATAAAATACTCCTGAGGTTTTCAGAGAGCATTTTGCCAGCCAAATTCAGAAGGCTTTTGCATCTGTTTAGAGAAGAGGTTAAGGACTAGTAAGTTACCAAGTTTTTAAAAAGCCCATTGAACAGCATCATGTACTTAAGAAATGCCTTGCTTGCAACTTTTAAGCAGAGAAGTTCTTTTCTGAATTATAGTACAGAGACGAACAAGATTTTCTGGGTATGATTTTCAGATACCTATCTGATGAAAGGAAGCTATAGGTCTGATGAAGAGAGCTTTGAATCTCGAAAACTCATACCCCGGAAATCTTGTTGATCTCTTAAGGTGCTATTGGACTCGTATCTAGTTGTTCTACTGCAGACCCAACACAGCTACCCTTTGAAACTGTACAGAGTGCCCATTGACAACCGGTGTGGTGTAGTGAGCAGAATGCTGGACTAGAATCAGGGAGACTCAGTTCAGTTATCCAGTTTATTCACTGCATAGTTTTGAGCCAATCAGTACATCTCAGCCAAAACTACTTCACAGAGTTGATGCAATGCTAAAATGAGGAGATGCCACCCTAGCCGCAGGGAACCCCATGACTAATCAGTAACATTTAAATGACCCAAACCATGTTGGCAGAAGTCAAATTCATGGGCTCCCCCCATCAGAATTTGTTCCTTGTGCTGGGGTCATTTAAATGTTGTTCTAGTCATGTGGGAAAGTGGCTTCCGCAGAGCTATGGTAACAGTTAAAGGGCCTCTAGAATTCTCATATAGTCACTCGCTTTGTTCTTTTCATTTGCTAGCAAAAACAGTTACAGTAATACCCCCCCCCCCCCAAAAAAAAGCTCTGTAACAGCCCTATTTTGTGGTTTGGACTGATGTTTTTGTTTTTTAGTTCTATAAATTTTCCCTTACCTCCTCTGGAGGCAGGCTGGAAGGTAGGAATGCAATTTATTTCCAGGTTAATATTTAGGTCTTATCCACTCTGGAACCTCTCTGAAGGGAGTACCTTTTCATCTCAAGCATGTGATCTATCAGGAGTTCTTTTTTTGCCAAGTGCCCTAAGCTGGAAAGATCAATGGAGTTCCAAAAAGAATAATTAGTCATTTTTCCCCCTTACCTTAAATTGAATTTCCATTCTGTGCTCTATTGACTTTTAACAGTTTATTGAGAGCGAGATTTGAGAAAGTCTGACTTGCATCCGACAGGCTAATCAGTCAATTGCTAATAGACCTGTGATGCTCCAGAACTACAAGCTAATGGATTTTCTATTGTTGATTTGTCCCTGTTGAACTGATAGACACTCCTGGTGGCTAAGCTGAAGCAAAGGACAAGTATCCATCAGCCACGCATCAGGGCTCTGTCTTTATATGGAAAGTAGATACAATACAAGCCCGTTCGCGGGGTAGGGCGGGGTAGAAATACTCGAATAAATAAATAAATAAAAAATAAATAAAAACAAATGAATGGAAATGTCTGTCTCCCACCACTTTTTAAACAGCTGTGCAGTGACAGATGCTAAACCCTGCAACCTAGATTATTCTCTTAGTCCAAAAGAAAATGTTGTGCATATAAAAAAGAATCTTTTTGGAACAATGTGATACATGGTTTGAGCATGATTTTTTTTTTGTCTCATAAGCTTGGATTGGTTGGTTATTATGTATTCAGTATTTTGAGAATCCCAGATTTCTTTTTAGTTAACCAAATGTCAACTCTTTATAGATGTATATCAGTAGCCCTTGAAAAAGTGCAAACAGTATAGGATGGTATCTCAAAAGGCAGAGGGAGACTTAGTGGTGGGGATAGAGCACGGGTGTAGTATTGAGCATAGCTCCTCATGGCTAACACAAGCAGAATAAATTATGGCAAATAACTAAATACATACAGATTTGTTTTATTTGCATAATGTATTCATATAGCTTTTCTGGATAAAGAATTGGGGTGGTAAAGCACTGGTCATACCAGACTCTGCCTAGTGCAAGTATTTTTCTAACAGTGACCTCCTGCAAGTGCTTTGCCCCATAAAGCACCATAGAAATTATAAGCAATAGCGATCTTATTAGAAAACCAAGCCACGAAGGGCTGATATAGTCTTTAGGTGTCACGTGGCTACAAGGTTAGCTCGGTGCTGAAGTCAAATGTCATTAATTGTCCTCAATAGAGCAAGACCCATGTTTAACTTGTGCTTAAGTGCTTTATTAGACCCGAGCTACTGTTTGTACAATTAAGAATTAAAAGTACTGTTAGATTGTGGAGAAAGAGAAGGGCTGGTCATGAGAGGAAGTAAGTTGACACGACTATTTTCACTCTGTACAAAGATTAGGGGCCAGGATTGTGATTCTTTGCTCATTCCTTTTATGGCATTCTAGTGTGAAATATATAGAATACTTTTATTGCTGCTGAAATATTTGAAATGAAAACCTGCTTTATTCTGTGATTCAAGTTATATGTAACCGTCTTCCAAGCCTCAGTTTTCTCTTTGATGAATGGAAGCTTTTAAAGGGAGTTATTGAGTGCAGCATCGTCTTTGATCTCATGGTGCTGTTTGCATGTGTCTGTGAATTCAGGTTTTGCATGATAATTAATTTTAGTCTGCATGGTTCTTCTAACATAACAGACTGAAGATTTCAATCTTTCTCATATTCATGCCTGTGATTTTTTTCCCCAGGGAGTTGTCACATTTATGGACAGTGCTTTTATTTCCTTGTAGGAAGACAACAAAGTTAGCCAATTTCTCATGATTAGGAGATTTTAAGCTAACAGTAAGTGTGGGGAATTCTACAATAAAACAAGTATGAAAAGGATGTGAGGGAGGTTCAGGAGATGAACCAGTTTTAATATGATTGACAATTGTCTTGTCCCATCTGAATGTGGTGTAGTATTTAGTGTTCTGCTAGGATCTGGAAGGCTCAGGTTCAAATCCCCACTCTGCCATGGAAACTTGCTGGGTGACCTTGGCCTTTTCAGACTCAGCCTAATCTGCCACACAAGGTAGTTGCGAGGATAAAATGGAGAAGAGAATGTAAGCTGTTTTGGGACCCCATTGGAGAGAAAGGTAAGGTATTTGTTGAAGACATATGTTAGCCGCCCTTCTTCCTTATGAAGATCAAGGCAGCTTACAACACAGATAGAACACATCAGTTAAAATACATTAAAATATAAAATCAAAATTTAAAATTGCTATTCAGGACTACTACTGAACCTCATCAGATGCTGTCAATAAAAATAAATTCTGTGGTAGAGCTTTTACCAAACTGCGTTCATGTATTGTGTACCTTACTCAGTTTTTCACTGGTACTTTATTGACTCCACGACTTTATCCCATCTCTTTTCTTTCTCCTCTCTGCATTCCTTGTTTGTCCAATGTAGTTCAAATGTCTCCAGCTTAACCATAATGCTTACTGTATTTGCTGATGCAAACTATGCATATCCCTTTAGGAAATCTGTTATACCCTAGAGCAGGGGTGGCCAAACTGTGGCTCAGAAGCCAGATGTGGCTCTTCCACACATATTGTGTGGCTCCTGGCAGGGTGGCTGGGGAAGCGAAGGGGAGCCATGCCCTCCCTCCCTCCCTTTTGGTTTTATTTTTGGCAGTCTCATTTAATGTTAATTAAAAGCAAATCTGCATATCTCTCCTTATATATAATTCTGTAAGACGCAAACTCACGCAAATGCGCTCCAACAGTGTATGGACGGCTCGGCTGTCCGTCAACGGCTTGCCCACATCCCATTGGCCACGTCGTCTGAGTCCCACCTCAGACGCTGCTTCACGCGGCCTGCAGAGAATATTCCCGGGGGCTGGAGGCGACGGGCGGCTGCAACAGGCGCCAGGCTAAGCCCGGCGCCTACGTGTTGGATCCCCAAGCATCGAGAATAAATCCACGTTTTAAAGAAAAGCAAAATTTATTTCAAAGCTTTGGAAAGACACTCAAACACGTTCTTTGTTAGAACTGACTACAAACGGTTAGGGCAAACATGATAAAGGGATTTGAACCAGGTACAGGACCAATGGGTCACTTTCCCGCTGGCGGGTGAAAGGAAACGGTTGTGCGCTCATTCCCTGAGAACCAGGCTATCTCCAGACATAATACAGGTGCA
>NW_015176452.1:3175253-3187945 GCF_001447785.1 Gekko japonicus | reverse complement strand
TAACATTCTTGTCTTTGTCATTTAGAGATTTGAATGCTATCTTGCATTATTTTGCAAAGGAGCATCAGGATGCCCCATTGCCTCTGGAATGTGTGAACATCTCCTAAACCCTGATGACCCATATTAACAGGGCAGTTAGATTAATTGATGCAGTTTATGATTTCTATGGCTCTATTGAAATGTATGGAACCAATATGGTATAAAAGGAGAGCAGAGGCTTCATTTCAGGACTGACTCTCAGAGATCCAAAGATGAAGGCTTTGCCTTTCGTGATCTCTTGGGGCCAGTCCAGAAGCTTCTGCTGCATGGGGAAATCTTTGTCTATATATATATAACCACTGACTGTGTTTTTTTCCCTTTGAAGTAAGTATTCTGTTTTGTGTTTCTTGCATGTCTTTAGCTAATAAACTATTTATTGTTTAAATAACCTTGTGTTGCATTCCAGCTAACTTTCTTTTAACATTCTACCCGCTTTGGTAAGGGGCACTCACCAGACCATTACAAATCTAGAGGTACAGGTAACACTATACAGGGTTAGTTTAGACAAGTGCTACAGGTGCATTCTTACCACAGTGGGCTGTTGCAAACGGATGCAATTCAACAAAGATAAATGCACAGTATTACATCTGGGCCACAAAAATGTCAAGCAGAAATACTGGATGGGGGATACGTTTCTGGGGAGTAGTGTATGCGAAAGAGATCATGGGGTAAGGGTGGACTGTAAACTAAATATGAGCAGTCAGTGTGATGTGGTAGTAAAAAAGGCAAATTCAGTCTTGGGTTGTAGTAAAAGGGCCATAGCATCGAAATCGCAGGAGGTCATAGCCCCTCTGTAAACTACCTTGGTCAGGCCACAGCTTGAGTACTGTGTGCAGTTCTGGAGGCCTGACTTCAAAAAGGATGTGGACAAAATTGAGAGGGTGCAGAAGAAAGCGATGAGAATGATCAGGGGTCTGGAGACTGAGCCCTACGAGGAAAGGGTAAGAGCCTTGGGAATGTTTAGTTTGGAGAAGAGATGATTGAGGGGGGGCATGATTGCTCTCTTTAAATATTTGAAAGGCTGTCATTTGGAGGAGGGCAAGGAGCCATTCCAGTTGGCAGCCGAGGATAGGACCCAAAGCAATGGGTTTAAATTATATGAAGAAAGGTATTGGCTGGATGTTAGGAAAAACGTTTTCATGGTAAGAGTGGTTCAAAGGTGGAATCAGCTGCCTAGGGGGGTGGTTAGCTCCCCTTCACTGACAGTTTTCAGGAGGCTGGATGAATATTTGTCAGAGATGCTTTAGGCTGGTCCTGCATTGGGCAGAGGGTTGGACTAGATGGTCTGTATGGCCCCTTCCAACTCTATGATTCTATGACCATGCAACAGTAGTCTTTCCCTTATAGTTTGCTTTTGGTGTTAATACGGGGGGCACCTTAAATATTCAATATGCATATGGTTTGAAAATGGCCTAGGAGGTCCAACACACTTTGACTTCAGAAGAGGGAATTTCTAAATGAAAGGAAGAGAGAAGAGTGTCATATAGAGATGTCCCAAGTTTTACAGCAAATACCTTTGGCAGTAGAATTTACTTGGTTTAACAGCATTATTCAGAGACAGCCAATCCCCAGATTTGTTTACTTCAGTGGGAAATACCTCAAGTGGCTTGAGAATAGACTTGTGCATGGGAATGTGTTTCATTTCTTTCATTTTTGTTATTAATTCCAAAATGGACTGCTTTATTATTGGGTTGTTTCATTTCTTTCATTAATGTTTGTTGTTGTTTTGTTTTCATAATTTTAGTTCAAAAGTATTTCCCAATGGTTTCAGTGGATTCCCCCCCCCCTCAACTTCATGGTCTATACCTTCATGGTTTTCCCTCAAAATTGGACAAATTTCAGTTGTTGTTTCTTGCGGTACTCCCATAGTACATCCATGCTGCCAGATTTCAGACAGATAGAATAAATGGATCCTCCTTTTTGAGGCAATGAAATGTCTCCTTTTTAATATTAAAGTCTATGAGATAACTCATAGGAAAGATTCCAAACACACATCTCTCCTTATATATAATTCTGTGAGAGGCAAACTCACGCAAATGCGCACCAACAGTATTTGGACGGCTCAGCTGTCCGTCAACGGCTTGCCCACGTCCCATTGGCCACGTCATCTGAGTCCCACCTCAGACGCTGCTTCACGCGGCCTGCGGAGGATCTTCCCGGGGGCTGGAGGTGACGGGCGGCTGCGCCGGGCGCCAGCCTAAGACCAGCGCTTGCAGAGGATCTTCCCGGGGGCTGGAGGCGATGGCTGGCGGCGACGGGCGGCGGCCTCAGACCGGCGGCCGGATGGGTCACGACGGAGAGGGGGAGGAGGCGAGCGCCATGTCGACGACAGCCCAGAGGCACGAGTTGCTTGGGCCGACGAGCGGCAGCCTAAAGTTGGCAGCCGCCTGGGTCCGGCCGGAGAGGGGGAGGAGGCGAGCGCACTACGCAGGCCACGCGAGACCCGCAAGTGGCTGGGTCCGACGGGCACCGGCCTAAGACCGGCAGCCGCCAGGGCCAGCGCGGAGAGGGGGAGGAGGCGAGGGGGGGCTAGCCGCCCGTTGTATCGCCCTTCTCAATGGGCCTTGCTCCCTAGTTTTAAAATAAAAACGTATTTGTAATATCTGTTCATGTCTTGCGGCTCTCAAACATCTGACGTTTATTCCATGTGGCTCTTACATCAAACAAGTTTGGCCATCCCTGCCCTAGAGCATCTGTTTCCTTGTCAAATACGTAATGGCTTAGTTAAAGTAATTGTTTGATGACTTCCAACTGCTTAGGACCTATTTCCATTCTTCTCCAGTCACCACCTTGAATAACCTCACTGAATTTGCATCAGTACAGGAGGACTGTAAAGGCCATGTGCAAGTGTGAGCATGGAAACCTTCATATTGATCTTTAGCCAAGATAGAAAGCAGTGTGACATCGCCAGTACTGCCTGTGAATTTGGCTGTACTTTTTTGTTTGTTTACTGTATTGTTTTTTTAAAAAATGTTTTACTGTATTTGAAAGATTTTTTAAAAAATATTTGAAACTACTTCAAAGTGATGAGGTAGTATACACATTCTTAAGTATCTATATCCTTATTGCTCTCAGCTGTGGAATGGGTTTCCACTACATTCAGTGGTGTGTAAGACGTGAATTACAGGTTCAGTTGTGCCCTTCCTGGAAGTGAAGAATGTGAAGGATTTATTATTTATTTATTATTTGCATTTATATCCCGCCCATCCCGCAAGCGGGCTCAGGGCAGGTAACATCATTATAATAAATACAATGTCCGTTTAAAACACAATAAAACATTATAACAATTAAAACAATGGGTACAGCTTGAAACAGCATTAGTTGGCTATAAAGTTCTGGCCCGATGGTGCAGTGAGTTAAAGGCCAATTGTCGATCGTCAGTAAATAGACGGGTGACAGCAACCTCGGGGAGGCCATATATGGGTGCCCGTTGCCTCAATCAAAGGCCTGGTGGAACAGCTCCATCTTGCAGGCCCTGCAGAATTGAAGAAGAAGAAGAAGAGATTGGATTTATACCCCGCCCTTCACTTGGAGTCTCAGAGCGGCTTACAAACTCCTTTCCCTTCCCCTCCCCACAACAGACACCCTGTGAGGTGGGTGGGGCTGAGAGCACTCTGACACAAACTGCTCTTTTTTAAGGACAGCTGTGCCAGAGCTTGTGACTGACCCAAGGTCACATCAGCAGGTGCAAGTGGAGGAGTGGGGAATCAAACCCGGTTCTCCCAGATTAGAGTCCGCACACTTAACCACTACACCAAACTGGCTCTCATCCACAGGGCCATGGTCTCTATAGGGAGCATGTTCCACCAGGCTGGGGCCAGGACAGAGAAAGCCCTGGCACCTGTTGAAGCAAGACAAGCGTCCTTCGGGTCAGGGACCACCAGGAGGTGTTGATCTTTAAAGTGTAATGCTCTTTGAGGTGTATATGGGAAGAGGCGGTCCCTTAGATATGATGGTTCCAGGCCGTATAAGGCTTTAAAGGTCAAAAACAGCCTCTTGAAGCGAATCCGGTACTCAGTTGTCAACCAATGCAAAACAAGCAATTGTGGTATTCAGAAGATTCTATCAAAGGAATATTGGGGGGACCCCCACCTCCCATTTTTACATGAGAAAGTCCCCCTTTGCTGGAGGCCATTCTTTCTTAATCACTGGTTGCAATAAGGAAGGGAGGCAGTTGTTAGTGTTTGTCCTCTGCATAATAAGATGCAACCCTATTCTTTTGTATGATGAGGAATTTTATGTATGAGTTCTTAAAGTTGATTTTGCCTTAAAATCTTAACTGAGAAACTCTGCTGCAGCAGATTTTGGAACTTCCTCAAAGTTGACATGATATTATGTCTTTTCTTTTTTTCTCTCATGGTTCATAAACTCCAAAAATCAGCAGATACAACTGGGAACTGAATCATATTTTTTCTCTGAGATCTCTACTTTCAAAAGAAACATTAAGTGACTTACATATTTGCTTTTCTTTCTTGAAGCTAAGTATATGACACAGCTACAGTAAGGAAATAACCCTTGCATCTGTGCCCGGGGACCTGCCCCAGAACTTCACTGTGTGCTGTCTATGCTTATTTGAGAATCCTTCCATCTCATATTATATTGACAAGTGATCAGTGTACCACTGGGTTACGCGTTGTAACATATAGAATTACCCTAAGGCACTTCTAAACTTAGTACTTTTTAGATAGTTTTTAAACAAGTAACCTACTGTTCTATATTTTTCAAAAGTTGTATTGATACCTATCTTTGTAATACTCTCTACCGTACTTGGAAATCTTGAATATTACTGTTATTTTGATGTTGTAAAGACTTATCAGAAAACTTAATAAAAAAGTTAATGATAAAAAAATAAAAGTTAACTCCCTATTTATAACTAACCCAGCTGACTGCATGAGTGCTGTTACAGGGGAAGCAACACACACAAACCTGTAAGATCTCAGAATCTTTAATAATGATTCCCATATGTATTGACCATTTTCAGCTCTCCCATTGGCTGTGCTGTGTGCTCCATAGGCCATTGGCCCATCAACCGCCACTCAAGGGTAATCGTGTGCCATTGGCTGAGTTCTGGGTCCACTCCTCTACCCTGCGCACTGCCACCTCAGTCACTGTTCCCTGTCAGAATAACAGCCAAATGGCTGTCTCTCCTGACAAAGATACTTCTCCTGCTTGGCTCCTGTGGGACTAACTTTTCCCTCAGTGGCTGTTGCTAGGCAACCAAGCTTGATTCTATCAGTAAAAAGACAAAGGAATGAAGCCCTTTCCAGGTTTTTGTGGGGAACTCATTGGGGCCAGTCCTGACTAGGGTTGCCAGCTCCAGGTTGGGAAATTCCTGGAGATTTGAGGGGTGGAACCTGTAGAGGGTGAGGGTTGAGGAGGGGTAAGACCTCAGACAGGTACAATGCAATAGACCCCACCCTCCAAACCAGCCATTTCCTCATGGGGAACCATTGTTGCCAATCTCCAGGTGAGGGCTGGAGACCACTCAAAATTACAACTATTCTTCAGGTAGCAGAGATCCATTCCTCTGGAGAAAATGGTGGACTCTGTGTCATTATACCCAGCTGAGGTTTCCGCAGCAAATTGACACTGACTGCCCAAGGCCAGGGCACTCTCCCAGAGCCCCTTTCTAGAGCTCGTTGTATTTATTTCCACAACGGGCCTTATTTCTTGTGTGTGTGTGTGTGTGTGTTAGGATAAGAATAAATGGTGGGAGCATGTGATTGAAGCTACATTTGCATCCCAACCCCAGTAGCTCTGTGAAATGTCTGAGAGAGGGGTGGCTGATAAAGGGGACTGGTCTACCATCTTTGGTTGTATCTCTGAGAGTCAGGGAAAGGATGAGGGCTCTGTATATTTAAAAAAAGACAAGACAGTGGAGAACTGTGGCTGCCTGACCCACCTATATCCCTGAAACTGTGTGATAGAGGTTGTGAAGAATGGTAGTGTCTGAGAGTAGGGAGTCATGTGTATAGTTCAAGTTGTGTGTGTGTGCATGCGTGTGCGTGTGCATGCTTTAATTAGCTTTCTAGGAACTTTACTTGTTTTTTGTTGGTTTTAATGTATTTTTTAATTGTGATTTTCTTATGTGTGTTTTTAATTTGTTAGCTGCCTTGGTGAACATTATGAGGGCAGAAATGCAGGTTATAATTTTGGTGCTAAAATAATAATTTCAGCAAGTTTATATATTTTTGTTTAGCTGGACCTAAAAGTAGTACAAAACCATTTTGATAGGAAGGTCAGTTTTAAAGCCCAGTTTTTCAAGTGCTGTCCAACCTGTTAGAATCACTCCATTGTGTATTTTAGTTGAGCTGATTTTGTATCCTAAGTTTTACATCAAGATTCAGATTTCACTTATTTAAATAACATTTCAGGGTTTACTAGTGTCATAAAAACCAATGCTACATGATGATGACTTGAGTGAGGTAACAGCCACTTCATGTTCTATGTCTGGAGTCAAAAGGAAGTGAAAATTTATTTATTTGGGGTTGTATTCCGCCCTCCCCATGAGTGGGCTCAGAGCGGATCACATCATAAATAGATAAAAACATACACTAGTATAACAATATCTAAAACAACTAGGTAATACAATTTAAAACATCTGTGTATAAGCACAAACACAGTTTCAGCTGGAATGGTTGGGTCCAGAGAATGATCTCAGTAAGCTCACCCAAGGCAGGACAACTAGTAAGGAGAAAATAAGCAAGGTTTACTGGGGTTCTTCAAAAGAAGCCGTTTTTATGGATAAGGGTTTATTTGAAGGTGCTTCTAGTTTTGAAAAAGGAAAATGATCTGTGTTCGCAGAATGGTATTTTGCAGACATTTCCTCATATGCTGTTGGCCAAGAACTGCCTGATTCAGACTTTCATTTGTCATAGCTAATTTATAGGAATCAGATCTCATATCTGACATAAAAGTGTGTATGCTTCCCCCCCCCCTTTGTGTCCATTTATGAGCATGGTGTTCTCTTCATACTCCAAGCCTGCACTGTTGGATTTATTATGCAAGAATTCATTTCTTGTATGATGTGAAGGATTGCACATTACAGACCTACTGGATCCCTGCAGCGATGCTGGACAACATGCATTTGTCTTAGTAAAGGTAAAGGTTTCCTTTGCTCGAAAGTCAGTTGAATCCGACTCTAGGGGGTGCTGCTCATCTCCATTTCCAAGCCGAAGAGTCAGCACTGTCCGAAGACATTTCCGTGGTCATGAGGCCAAAATGACTAGACGCCGAGGCACACGGAACACTGTTACCTTCCCACCATAGTGGTACCTGTTTATCTACTTGTAATTTCTTGCTTTCAAACTGCTAGGTTGGCAAGAGCTGGGGCTAGAGATGGGAGCTCACTCCATCACGCAGCACTGAGGTCTTGAACTGCCGAACTACAGACCTTCCGGTCTGCATCTCAGCGTCTTAACCTCTGAGCCACCGCAGCCCCTATTTCTCTTAGTAGAAACCACTATATTGCATGTAATTGGTAGGCTGAGAAGAAGAGAGAAGAGATTGGATCTATACCCCCACCCTTCACTACTCAAAGGAGTCTCACAGTGGCTTACAAACTACTTTCACCTCCCCGCCCCACAACAGACACCCTGTGAGGTAGGTGGGGCTGAGAGAGCTCTAACAGGAACTGCTGTTTTCAAGAACAGCTGTGCCAGAACTATCGCTTGCCCAAGGTCATCCAGCAGGTGCAAGTGGAGGAGTGCGGAATTAGAGTCCGTGCACTTAAATATTACACCAAACACTTTCAAAATGGGGATCATTTGTGTGTTTTCTTGGACTGAAAGCCCAATCTTAGAATAGTGTTTGAGGAAAAAGGCGGCACACAAAGCTGGATTCAGTCCTCCTATGCTTGATATTCCTCTCTTCTATGATTATCGACACTGTTTAACAAACTTGGGCTGAGTCCACGCCAGCATGTGTATATACAGATCTCATAGAGATTCTCCCATTTAAAGCCAGAGCAGGCCCAGATGTAACTACGGTAGTTCAGATCATTCTTTACTACAACACAGCCCAAAAGATTGCTGTATAAGATTTTGGGGGCAATTTTTCATTCAAATCTGGTGGAAGACAACTGTATCTCCCTCAATTCTCTTGGTTTTTTCCTGAGTTTGAAACAGTGGGTAGACTCCAGCAGCATGGAGAGGAAATGGAATAGCCAGGTTGTAAAAAGCTTGTTCTGTTCGCAAAATACAAAACTTTGCTTTTGTAAAATGTGTTTGAGAAAAATGTGCTTTAAAAGGGATTTCTTGATTTTCCCTCCCCCAACCAGTTCTATAAATTGCTTAAGATCTCTAGGAGATCTTTAAGACAGAACATATGACATACTTTCCATTTTATCAACCTTTGGTAAAAGTCCCTTGTATACAATAACAGGACATAGCTAGTTTTGATCTTGATCTTGCAGACATCTGAAGGAAGGTGGAATAGGAAACTCATTTGTAAATATCATATTTCTTTTATTAGATATTGTGGGTTTGCTTTGGCCAGGAAGAGGGGTTTGGGGGTTTCTCACTACAGTTGGGCCTAAACTAGAGAAATGGCTTGTCAGCAAGGAAAATTCAACACAGGTATATTTGGAATAAGAAGAATACACAGTGGTTGCAGTTTTCATGTTGAACAGCACTTCCACAGTAAATAATTAACCAGTTTCAGCCTCAAAACCATTGACTTGAAACTTGACATGCCACCAGGGTATGACTGTCTGTCAGGTTTTGGGCAAATCTGAGAGGCTCTTTAAGATGTACCTTTTGTCTCTGAATTGTTTTCCCTAACAGATTTTAGCTCATCTTGGAATTTTTGCATCAAGTTTGCTTTGAAAACTGCTTGAGCTGTAATCTTTTCAATGTGCTTTTCTGTAATTGAAGAACTTAAGAGCAAACATTTTGGAGTGAAAGGAGAACAGTAATGATCTTGGTTCCCAGTGAGGCTCAAGGCGTGGTGAGAGCTGTAGAGGCTGTTGGCACCAATTGGGAACAGTGACCACTATGCTGTTAAGTTCAGCATTATGTTCAGCAACAATGCTGTTAAGTCAACATTCATGCCAGTGGAAAGTTACCCTTAAAGTCCAAAAATGTAACATTTGAGTTCAAAAGAGGGGACTTTACAAAAATGAGGGGAACAGTTAAAAGGAAGCTGAAAGGGAACTACAAGAGAGTCAAATCCCTGGAGGATGTTTGGAAGCTATTTAAAACCATACTAATTGGAGCCCAGATAGAATGCATTTCCAGGGTTAGGAAAGGAACTGACAAGTCTAAAAGAATGTCTGCATGGTTAACAATGTAAGTCAAGGAAGCTATTAAAAAGTAAAGAGGCTTCTTTTAAAAAGTGGAAGGTCTGCCCAAGGGACCACAGGAGGCTCTAGCCAAAGAAATATAATAATTAGGCATGAAAAAAGAGAATTTGAGAAGCAGTTTGATAAAAGAATCAAGACAAACAATAAACATTTCTTTAACTACATATGGAGCAGGAAACCAGCTAGAGAAGCAGTTGGGTCTTTGGATAAAAGGAATAAAGGGATTGCTAAAGGAAGATGCTGAAGATGCTCAGTTGTGGGGTTTTTTTGCTTCTGTGTTAACTGTGGAAAGTGTGGGGCATGTACAAATGCAACAGCCACTGTTGTCAGGAAGGAGATCTGAAGAACTGAGTCAAATTGAGGTGACCAGAGATGAAGTTCCAGACCTGTTGGGGAAATTAAAAACCTATAAGTCTCCAGGTCATGATGGCATACATCCAAGGGTTCTTTGGGAACTCAAGCGTGAGACAGTTGGTCTGAGAATCTGAATATGTAACCTATCACTAAATTCAGCTGCTGTACCAGAAGACTGAAGAGCAGCAAATGTTACACCAATTTTAAAAAGGGGTCTAGAGGGGAACCAGGAAATTACAAGCCAGTCAGCATAATGTATGTCCCAGGCAAGTTAGTGGAAACTGTAATGAGACAGAGAATTATTAGACACATAGAGGAACAAAGCTGCTGAGCGAAAATCAGCATGACTTCTGCAAAATGAAGTTCTGCCTCACCATCCTTTTGGATTTCTTTGAGAAAGCAACAAGCATGTAGGTAATGGTGACCCAGTAGACATTATATACTTGGACCTTCAAAAGGCCTTTGACAAGGTATCTCACCAAAGACACCTGAGTAAACTTAGCAGTCATGGGATAAGAGGACGTGTTCTCTTAAGGATTAAAAATTGTCAGAGTAGGAATAAATGGGCAGTTCTCACAATGGAGGGAAGTAAGCAGTGGGCTCCCACAAGGATCAGTATTGGGGTGGTACTAATTAATTTGTTCATGAATTATCTGAAACGAGGGATGAGCAGTGTACTGACCAAGTTTGCAGATGACAAAATCATTCAGGATGGTAAAAACCAGGGATGACTGTGAAGATCTCCAGGAGGACGCACAAATAGGGTGAGTGGGCAACAGTGTGGCAGATGAAGTTCAGTGTTGTTAAGTGTGAGGTGATGCACATTGGAACAAAAATCTGAATTTCAAGTATAGGCTAATGGAGTCTGAACTTACTGAGATTGAGTGAAAGAGATCTTGTGGTCATAGTAGAAAGCTCAATGAAAGTGTAAACCCTCTGTGGTGCAGTGGTGAAAAAGGCTAACTTTATGTTGAGGATTACTAGGAAAGGGACTGAAAATAAAATAGTCAAAATTATAATGTCTTTGTATAAGTGTATATTGCAGCCTCCTTTGGAATACAGTTCTGGTCATCAGATCTTAGAAAGGACATTGCAGAGCTGGAAAAAGCACAGAAGAGGGCAACCAAGATGATTAGAGAGTTGGAGCACCTTCCATATGAGGAAAGACTGGAGAGTCTGTGACTTTTCAGTTTCGAAAAGAGACAACTAAGGGGGCACCTGATAGAGTTTTATAAAATTATGCATGGGGTGGAGAGAGTTGACAAAGAGAACTTTTTCTTCCTCTCCAAAAATACTAGAACTCAAGGGCATCCAATGAAGCTGAAGGGCAGTAGATTCAGGATGGACAAAAGAAAATACATCTTCACATAGCAAGTGATTAAACTGCCAGAAGATGCTGGAGTAGTGGTTAAGAGCGGCGGACTCTGATCTGGAGGACCGGGTTTGATTCCCCACTCATCCATATGCAGGCAGCTGGGTGACCTTGGGTCAGTCACAGTTCCCTCAGAGCTGTTCTCTCAAGATGAGTTCTCTTGGAGCTCTCTCAGCCCTACGTACCTCATAGGGTGTCTGTTGTAGGGAGAGGAAGGGAAGGAGATTGTAATCCACTCTGAGTGAAAGGTGGGGTGTAAATCCAACTCTTCTTCTAGTGATGACCACAGGCATAGACAGGTTTACCAGTGGCTACTAGCCATGGCGACGAAAGAGACCCTCCACATTCAGAGGCAGTAAACCTCAGAATACTAGTGCCAGAAGGCAACATCAGGGAAAGGCCTCAGCCTCTATGCTCTTTTGGCTCTCTAGAGGAACTGATTGACCACTGTGTGAGACAGGATGGTGGACTAGATGGACCATGGTCCGATAGAGCAGAGTTCTTCCTAATGTTCTTAAAAAGTATGTTTGATGGCCAGGTACTTAATTATTCTCTGTGTCTGCTCAAGATTCTACGTTTACTTTCAGGGTTAAACCTAGCCAGGCTTTTTTCATCTATCCTTTTAAGGCTGCCTGTGAGCCTTTGTCAGGCTCTTTACTTTGAGATAATTATTTACCTTGAGATAATTTTTTTTTCTTGAGTGTACCTTTCTGATGGTAGTAACAATAACAGTTTAGCAACAATAACAGATTTGCCTGGAATCTTCTTTGAGCTCACTGGTTTTCATTGCAGCACTGCTCTTGTGCCACATCAGAGGTTAAGAAAGCCTCCAGGATGATCTCCTCTGTCCTGCTATTTCTCTTCCCTTCCCATCTGATGAGAGGCACAAGAGTCCATAGGATCCCCCCTTCCCTACCTCCTTTCTTACATTACCATGGAGTTGCTGGGTTAAAGCAGGAGAAAGAGCCCATTTTTCTCTGCCTCATTACCCATTATTCTTCTCAAACTATGCAAAACTGAATTATTCAAGAGGGCTTTTCAGATCTCCTTCTACATGGAATACTTGTGCATCAGGGCAAGGCTGGACTTTAAAAAAAAAAAGTCACACTCACACACGTATCTGAGGAGATACAGTTGCATGAGAAGACTGTACCTATTAAATGCTTATATATTTGAATATGTTGAGTTGATGACTATTCACAAGGTCTCCTGAGACAAAGGCACATTCACCTGTATGTAATTAGGTTAGACATTGCTAGGGGAAATCATTTCCACTGCAGAAATGATGAAAAGCAACCTGCTGAGAGAATGTTCTTTATGTTAGATGACTTTAAACACGGCGGCTTGCCACTAGATAGCTCAGCCAGAAGCACAGGTGTAGGACTTCAGATCTTCTTAGTTATTGCTGGAATATACTTTCAAGTGCTCTATCTGTTGATCTTTCTTATCTCTGTGTGGAATTAATTGCATTAAAATTTGTCATGCATCCTGTATGCCACTAAACTGCTTTCACTCCCCACCCCCATTACTGGTACAAAATCTGTTTATAGCAAAATAATTTGTTAGCACCTGTGTGTAGCTGTAATATTTTGGTCTGGGGTACTAGGTGTGTTTTCTTTACCTAAA
>NW_015176452.1:3171263-3175211 GCF_001447785.1 Gekko japonicus | reverse complement strand
AGTTTGAGTCCAGTGGCACCTTTAAGACCAATGGCATCTTTTAAGACCAACAAAGTTAAATTCTGAGTATAAGCTTTTGTGTGCATGGATACTTCTTCAGATATCTGAAGAAGCATGCATGCGCACGGAAGCTTATATCCGGAATTAAACTTTGTTGGTCTTAAAAGATGCCATTGGTCTTAAAGGTGCCACTGGACTCAAACTGTTCTATTGCTTCAGACCAACACAACTACTCACCCGAACCAAGCTATAAATGGTTACTGATATTGCCACCTGGGCCTCCATAATTAAGGAGGAATCCAGGCGCGCTCCTAACCTCCGACGCTGGCACCAAAGGCACCCATCGAAGGTTGGGAGAGGGAACCCCACTCCACGACCACCACGACCCAGATACAGGATGTCCGTCTTCGCTGGATTTAGTTTCAGCCGGCTCAGTCTAAGCCAACCAGCCACAGCTTGTAGTGCCCGGTTTAGATCTTCTGGGCTGGAGTCTGACCGGCTGCCCAACATCAGATAGATGACACCCAAGCCCATACCTCTGAGCAGGGGTCTTGTTGTAGAAAAAGAGCTGCCGGAGCTCATTAGCATAACTCATTAGCACAACTTATTTGCATATGCCACGCCCCCTGACATCACCGGAAGTGACAGAAGGCCACACCCCCTGACATCACCGGAAGTGTGTCAGAAGGCCCGGCTACTTACCCTCCTGCTTCATCCTCATTCCCAAACGGAATGAGGATCGAAGCAGAGGGCGGGGTAAAGAAGGGGGCGGGGCTTCACCACGTGACCGCCCCGCCCCCTAGAGGTTCTCTTCCGGAGCTCCGTACCTGAGAGCTCCCCCCCGACTAGAGCCCTGCCTCTGAGCAATCTGGGCAAGGGGCGCATATAGATGTTGAACAACATCGGAGAAAGCACAGCCCCCTGAGGCACACCGCATTCAAGTGGGTGCCTTTGGGATTGCTGTTCTCCAAGCACCACCCTTTGTTCCTGACCCTGGAGAAAAGAGGCAAGCCATTGGAGGGCAAGCCCCCGTATCCCCACTTTGGCAAGGCGGCGGGTCAGCAGCTGGTGGTCGACCATATCGAATGTGGCCGACAGATCTAACAACAGCAATACTGCCACACCGCCTCAATCCAGATGCCACCGGAGGTCGTCAGTTAGGGCGACCAGCGCTGTCTCCGTCCCATGCCCTGGGCGAAAACCGGACTGGAAGGGATCTAAAGTGGAAGCGTCATCCAGAAAGCCCTGTAGCTGCACCGCCACCGCCCTCTCAATTAATTTGCCCAAATAGGGCAAGTTGGGCACCAACTTCTAATACTACTAACCAAGTAGTATTAGAAGGTGATTCTATCAGATTGCTGGTTAGTCTTTTGGCATTTGTGCAAGGTTCCATCTGGTCCCTGTTGTTGTTTAACACCGACGTGAAACTGCTGAGAGAGATCACCCACAAATTTTAGTATAATTATTATTCTGTGGACACTTGCTCTGTATCATCTTTTTTTCAGGGCAAGCAATAGGTTTTCTGAACTAGGCTTTGGAGGAGGTAATGGGACCAGTAAACTGAAAGTTATTCCAGACAAAGCAGAGATGTTATTATTTGATACGATTGCCATCTAGGAAGTAAGAAGTCTGCCTGTTCTGGACAAGGTTCATTCCCCCAACAGTAAATTTGCCACTTAAGTATGCTAATAGACCCACATGTATAGATGGAAGTCCCAACCTCTACCGTGGCACATGGTGCCTCTCCCCAACTTTTTTTAATGTGCTGGCTGTGGTTTTTCCTTAAGGGACAGGATCTGGTCATGGTTATCCATCTTGTGATTACAATTGGATGAACTACTGTAACAGATTCTATGTGAGGGCTGCCTCTTGGCAAAGCAGTTAGTCTAAAATGCTGCAGTAAGACTGCTGACAGGCACTAATTATGAGGATCTCATCTCACCAGTGCTACCAACTATACTCAGTGTCTCCTTGCCACTGGGAACAATTGAGAAAGCTTCTTATGATCTTTAAAGTCCTAAACTGTCTGGGTCTGGGGTACTTAAAGGACTGCTTCTTCCCATATGAGCTTGCCTGACAAATAAGATCTCCTGTGGAGGCCCTTCTTGGAAGTGCTGTGAAACTCAGGGTTTTAAATCCCATTTAAACAGAGAGGTAGCATAATAATATAGTTAGGCCAGAGTGGTTTCTACCTCAACCTTCTACTGACAGGCTGAACCCCAGTGGTCTTCTAAGTGTGGTTATTACATATCAGACATCAGGGAAACATGATTTAAAAAAATAATTTTTATTCACTACCAGAGATAGGAGTAATTAAGGATGTACAGTATTGAGGCATAAAACAATTTACAGGTAACAAACGAAGCATGGAAGGGTTAGCAACATCTGTCACACCAATCACTGATGCCCTGATTTCCTGCCAAACCCTGCAGTCCAATGAAGTACTTGTTTCCAGGTGGCAGATGTAGCCATCTCATGTATTCCAGTGTAGTCCAGGCATTCCAATGGGGGTGCTGTTTTGGTGTTGTGTTATAGCGCTACTAGAAATAAGGCCCGTTGTGGAAATAAATACAACGGGAGCTAGAAAGAGGCTCTGGGAGAGTGCTCTGGCTTTGGGCAAACAGTGTCAGTCTGCTGGAGCTTCCGGTCTGGCTAAGATGAAGGACTGAAGCGTTTCGCGATCGTGCGAAGCGAGCGACGGCCACTTTTGACAGTTTGGGCAATACACAGCCCAACGCATCACTCCCCAGCGAGGGGGGGGGACAAGCAGGCAGCAGCGCCCTAGAGGGAGTGTGAGGTTGGCGTAATCCAGCTTCGGAAGAAGCTGAATTGGGCTTTGACCTCCTCCCACGAAGAAGGCAAGTGCCAAGCAACTCTATAGTGGCCGATCGAGCCGGATTACCGGCATAAATTCTTCGTCAGCCGACCTCTTTGAAGAAGGACAACAACTGTGAGTTAAAAGAAACAATGCGAAACCCGTTTTGAACGTGCTAGATAACAAAAACGTGCCGCTTACCTGAACTGAGTTTGGAGTCAATTTGAATTAAGCGGTTGAGCGGAAAATGAATAGTAAATCCCAGAAATCCGATTCCGGAGAGAAAAAAGTTGATTGAAGCCTTTAAAAACTGTAAAAACGCTTATTGTTTAACATTCCTGTGGTGAAGATGGAGCCGTGTGCGCAACTGTAAAATCGAAACTCACGAACAATAGCGTGGGAAGAGCAGGCTGGTGTCACAAAGAAAGAGGTCCGTGTGAAACATCCAGGAAGTTG
This sequence comes from Gekko japonicus, assembly GCF_001447785.1. NCBI lineage: Eukaryota > Metazoa > Chordata > Lepidosauria > Squamata > Gekkonidae > Gekko > Gekko japonicus. Next base: position 3,171,940 of record NW_015176452.1, on the reverse strand, counting down.
AATTCCTAGACGGGCATTAGCGAAAGGAAGACAGTGGAACTTTTAAAGGTGCCGGACCGGAAGTGAGTTTTATGCGGAAGGAAGGGCCTGCAAAATACCAATCTGACCTACTCTACATGAAATTACCATAGAGAAGTTGCGCCCGACATTTTGAGGAGGACTTCAACTAAATTTGCTTTTTTAATATATTTCTAAGGGTCTTTGGAAAGCGTAAACAGAGAGGCATGGAGGACTAAATCTTATCATCTAGAAGAGTGCTTTATTTTGCGAATCTGTGAATTGGAAAGAAATCGCCAAGACGGAGACCAGGAGAGGCAAGAAAAGAGCCGACTCAGACCCAGAACTTAAACCGGTTGTGAGACCTAGGATTGGATCTACTTCAACCCCCAAAATGTCAAGAATCAGCCCTTACATTTGAGAACATCTGCATAGCGACTGAGGCAAACCCAAGATTTATACTATGGTTCATGTGTGTCCAGAGCAACAGAGATGGTGCCAAAAGTGCCCCCAAAATGTTACCATTATTCATAAAGATTATTTCCTGGTTTAGTCTCTTGTGAAGTGAACATGGCTGGAGATGTGTGTCACATACACATTTTACAGGAAACTAATTCCATACATAATTCCCTTTTTCTTGCGTCATTGTGCCTTTTTCCTACAAAAGGACTAGTTGTCAC
>NW_015176452.1:3163916-3167413 GCF_001447785.1 Gekko japonicus | reverse complement strand
GGTTCCATATGCAACTGACATTCCAACTGCCTTGCGGGGGGGGGGAGTTTGAGGTGTGGAATGGAGTGAAGTCCAATCAGCTTCCATATGCAAAAGACCAGGTTGTCGCAGCAGTTGTGGTGTGGGTGGGACCCGGGCTTTGCCTTCTGATTGGTGGTGATATATGCTGAGGAGCAGTGCCACCAGCCATACACTAAGGGAGTGCATTTTAGAATTAGAACTTTGGCACCCACTATTCAATTATATATAAGGAGAGATAGCGCCATAGCACTCTAAAACAAATGTTCAATTTTTTTTAAAAAGGACGGACATCGCCCACGCGGGTGAAAAAGGGCAGGAAAACAAAGCGGTGCAGGAGGAAGCGCTACGGGCATTTTACACAGCACCCCGTAGTGCTTCAGAAACGGTATAGAAAAGTGCAGACCGCTTGGAAGCAGTTTGCAGGTAAAACGGTTCAGCCATGTTTCCTGAACAGGACAGAAGCGCTTCTGTCTGAAAGTGAAAATATATTCCAGTAGGGACCCATTACTAAAACGGTTCTGTCTGAAATGTCAGACCAGAAATCGTTAGGGAACAGTTCCTGAACCGGAATATATCGGCTGTCTGAAATTCCCCTATGTAAGCCTTGGTTCTCATGAGCATAATAAAATGGTGGCTTTGAATCAATTAACCACTTTGTTTATAGCTTTTAAAATTTAATAATGACAGTGCCTCTTTGAGGATCTTGATGGAGAGAGACAGTTGCTCTTACAAGTAAGCATACTATCATTTTGACAAACAGTCTCAAACATTAACGAAAAGGTCTAGGAACTGTTGTTCCCATTTCTGTCACTAGCCAACTGTGCCATCTTAGACTTTTAATAGATTAGTCTTAATCCTAAAATTTCATTTTAGGCCCTTTAGTCTACTGTCATGCAGGCCCATTCATCAGTCACCCCCAACTTGTGCAATCCAAGCCACAGTGTTCCACAAGCATACATTCATGCAGAAATTAATGGAGAGCATGCCTATCCATAGGTGGAGGAGGAGGAGATTGGATTTATACCCCGCCCTTCACTTCCCAAAGGAGTCTCAGAGTGGCTTACAGGCTCCTTTTCATTCCTTTCCCCACAACAGACACCCTACCCTGTGAGGTAGGTGGGGCTGAGAGAGCTCTGACAGAAACTGCTTTTTTCAAGAACACCCCTGACAGAACTATGGCTTGCCCAAGGTCATCCAGCAGGTGCAAGTGGAGGAGTGGGGAATCAAACCTGGTTCTCCCAGATTAGAGTCCGCGCACTTAACCACTACACCAAACTAGACATAATAGCTAAAGGACTGTGGAGACCCAGAATCAAATCCTTATTCTGCCATTAAGCTTGCTGAATGGCACTCTGCCTAACCTATCTCACAGGTTTGCTTTGAGGATAAAATGGATGGGAGAATAATGTACACATATATGAGTTCCTTGGAGGAAAGGCAGAATGAAGATGTAATTTGTAATTGATAGCTGGGTAGATAATTCCTGTACTGTGAAGTAATGCATGTAGATTAATTCTACAGACTTACCATGATGCATGATAAATTGGAGACAATGTACACGTTTTCTGTTTCGTATGTACTGTATGATTTTTCATGTTAGGATGTGTGTGTGTTTAATGTACTCACAATTGCCAGATACAGCTTTTATCACTAAACAATGCCCTCTAATGGTAATATGTGTCAAAATGAGGTTAAAATTCAGAATCTTTGTCATAGATAAAAATTATATGTAAATCAGGGCTTTCAGTAAGGACAAAGAAACTAAAATGAGAGAAGTGGCTCTGAAATTACTGTCTGAATGGAAAACATGTCAAATATGCATGAACCTCCCAGCCTAGGGAGAGGGGGAAGGTTGGAAATGGAATGCATTCTCCCCTTCCCCCAGCTAGGAGGCCATTTGCTCTCTACCTCACCTCTAACCATCATAAAAGAGTTCACTGAATTCAGCTGCTTTTAAAAGAGAACTGAAGAGCATCGTTCCATTTTATTTTTCAGAGCAAGCTGCTTTGATGTTTATCTTCAGTCTCTATTTCTTCTTTTGATTTTTGAAAATAAATAAATAAACATCCACAGTGACAATCTCTTTTATTAGCTTTTTATACTTCCATGCCCTCCAGTTAAGTGACAAGGAATTCAGCACAAGTCAGTTACATGCCTGCAGTTGTTCAAAAGCATGAGGGATGGGCATATAGTGCTCAGTGAACAGAAATCTGAGCTGAGGGGCTAATGAACAGGAGTAAGTCTCTCAGAGTGTGCTAGTTTAAATTCCTCGTTCCTTGGGTATGTTTAATGAAATGGTTTTTAAAAGCAAAGTCTGCATCCTTTAAAAAGTCTTCTCACTTGTCTTTGAGTTGTGTTTTCCTATTTTACATACCTCAAGTTCGAAGTGGGGAAAATAATGGTATATAATGCAAGTGTAATCTCAGTTGCTGCATTTTGTGGAATATTTGCCTTGTGTCACTAAGGTACTTTGGTACTTTGCTGAGGTAATTTGGAGACCCAGAGGTACTCCTGGATTCTCAAGCTAGAGTTGTACTACTGACATTTTTTCCACTGACAATTAATATGAAAATTGTGGATGGAACTCAACATTATGACAGTTGTGAGGCAGCTCACCAAAGCAGTAGCCCCAAATCTCCTCTTCCTTGTCCCTTTCTGCCTCAGTAGTGATTACTAATGAAAATGTGTGATGTGAAATCTACTGCCCCAGGAACTGACCACTCCTCTGTAACCTGCCAGAATTCTTGCCATCTTTTAATAGTTGGATATCTTTGTTAACAATATAGTTGGTCACAGATTAGGCTCTCTCTTAAATTGTTAAATTAAGGCTGCTGTAGAAAGTAGACCTTGGTCCCCATCTTGTTCTCTCCCCCTCCTCCATTTTTGCTGCCTGTGTTCTTCTGAGGGAAATTTATGCTGACTCCCAAGTTCATTCACCATCTTTCATGCTCTGGTACCCATAAACAAAAAAACTCCATGAACTTGAGGCTGTGATTATAATCATTATCACCCCATTGTTCCATTGACTAACTCAGCTAGTCTGCCTGTTTGAATGTTTCCTTGTATATTGTGAACTCTTTAGTAAATTAAATGACTAAAGTCTTGTATTTGATCAATCTGAGTATACGTAATAGCCAAATCTGTGTCCATTTTATATGGAAAAAAATTTCACATGTCCTGACAAGAATATTTTGCTAATTTTCTGAAAGCATAGAACTTATCCTAATTTACTGTGCCTTTGCCTATTAATAATTGTTCTTCCACACTGGAGAAACACTAACTGTTGTTCACTGACAGGCACTTAGTTATATGCTTGATAAGTTATAATGTAGTTTGGGTAGCAGAAAACTATTATTCAGTAGGCCTTTTGTATTTCTTTATGGAAGTAGAATAAATGATTATCTATAAGAAACTGGGTGGAATCACCTTTTCCTCCCTAATTCCTGTAGGATTTAATCTCTCTTTCTGTATGTGTT
>NW_015176452.1:3120294-3163901 GCF_001447785.1 Gekko japonicus | reverse complement strand
CTGTATTTGAGCTCTGTATTCTTTAAAAAAAGTTGTTCAAGGCCTTGAGGTCTTCCATCTGCTTAAATATTTGTTTGGTAATGCCTTGATACTGTTCCTCCAGATTTTTTGAGGGAGGGATAAGTTTGGAGTCTGGACTTTGTGTAAAAAGGGGGAGGAATTGTGCCAAGTAATAGGCAAATGAACACTGTAACTGGGGGAAAGATTTAATGGCTTGTGATATTTGGGCTTTGTTTTGGTTTTAGCAGTTGTTGCAAAAGCCCCAAAGTAGTAGTGGGCAACAGAACAGAATATGTGTATGTGATAAACTCAGGGTGAGGTTTAATGAAATGACCTTGTGATTTCCATTGACATTTGGATCATTGTGATCGCAAGGGAGGAATGCTTGTTGACGTTTTGCATTCCATGCTTTGTCTGTGGGTTTCATTTGGCCCTTGCATTGCTTGGACATGATGTTTTCCTGTTGTTATTTTTAAGCAGCACAGTTATTTCTTTATACCCTTTGTAACTTATGTCTATTACCAGAGCAGCACCTGCTGGTTGGAAAAGATATAATTGCCTTCGATGGCTGATGACTGACGGTCTGCATAACTTGTATTCTGCTCATATCTTGCCTTGCCATGCCTTGCCTTGTGATTTGTTTAATTGTTATTTTGGTTTGCTGACTTGTGTGCTGAATCGCTTTGTGTCAGATAATCCACCAGTTTAACGAGACTCCTTTTTTTCAAGTGTACCTTGTGCTTTGGGGGACTAGAAATGGGCTGGGCTGCTATTATAATGATTTTCTCTTGTAAACACACAGCAGCTAGTGTAAATGAAAAATGGTTTTCTGGTGATCCCAGCCTTTAGACTACAACATTTACCGGAGAGGTTTGTTTAGGAAAGCAGGTGAGGGCTTGACTATTGAGTGATTAGGAATTTTGAAAGCAGAATTTCATTTCTATGTTCGAACAGGCATGTGTCTTATCATTTATTTGGGCCTAAGGTTTCTTAAGGAGCCAGATTTTTAACCACAACATTCTGCATTTAAAAAGGCATTCTTATGGATTTTGGTCATAAATCTCTTTAGATAAGTTGAGAGGGCTAATTTGAATTAGAACGTAGTTTAACTTGCATTATGAAAGGAAATATATATAACATCACGGCAAGTCTCAAACCTATGCCAACTTCTCTCACCTCTAGATAATGACAGTCAGACACGTGAAATTAATGGGAAGCTGTCCTAAGGCATAAAGTGCAGCTTTCGGGCAGGTATTGAGGGTCTTGCCTTTCCCTTCTTAGAACTGTTTGAGCAGTGGATGATGTATATTAAATTATATATATATAAAATTTAATGATCTACAATTTTTTGCTTTGGCTTTCTAGCAAAGCTATTTGTTTGGATCCAAAGATTCATTGGTACTTCATTCCTTACCTTCCCCGGAGTCCTGTGCCTTGTGCAGAGAACTTGAAGCAAGGAAGTAGGTTTTCCTTCTGCTGGAGTTCTGCAAAAGCCAAATGGAAAAGAACAGAAACCACCCCTTCTTTCCGCTATGGGGGAGTGGAAATGATAGTTTTCATCCATTCCTTGTTGGGATTTTGCAGCATACTAGATCAGCAAAATACTGCTGGTACCCCCGCCCCCCCCTTTTTTGGGGGGGAAGCCTAGAAGTTTTCCCTCCTTTCCATAATGGAGAAATGGAGGAAAGGAAACTTTGTGGGTGCATTCAGATTTCAGGGACAAACTGAGGTGAATCCATAACTGGAATGTAAACAAATTTGTGTTGGTTTTTTTCCCCACACAAATCAGAATTCTAAACCACAGGCTATTCCCAATTTATGGGAAAGAAACAAAATTTAATTGTCCTTAGCATCTGTATTTAGCCGTCACAAAGAATCAGAATATAAAGATTTCCCAAAGTAGACCATTGTCAGTCAACATCTGCATGTGAGCATGGCAACAAGCTGTGTCTCTACTTGTCATGGGCACATGTCAGCTTGTCATCACACCCGAATTCAGTCAGTTTCTCTGTCATGAATAGGGATTTTGCTGTATACTTGCTGCAAGTGAGTGAGTGTTTTTATGGAACCCTGCTTAGACAAGAAGAACTTAATTGAAGATAGAGAAATGATCATAACTGTCTCATAAAACATGCTTAGCTAAAGTATTTTTAGGTAGAGTTATACTTTGTGTCATTCTAACACACCACTTTATGTCTTGTTTCATTATCTATCACTTTTGACCTTTTCCCAGATTAATTTTGCAAGTATTACAAATGATGTCTGCCTTGGTATTTGTAGTCAAGTTGATTCTGTCAGTACGTTTTAATCAAAGCTGAACAAATATTTCAAATTCCTACAGTCTACATCAAATATTTTGGTGTCTGGGCAGCAGGTACAACTATTTTCACTTGCTTCATTGTTCAAGGACTTAACAGCCCCCCCCCCTGCCTCCCAAAAATCTGTGACTGAAATAAATAAATTAGAAAAGCCATGGGCAAAATGGATCAGGAAAGGGAGGACAAGAGTCTGGAGTCTTGTTCACTAAATAGTTTTATTTTTAAAAGGAATATAGTCATCTGGTAAATCAATTTGGTTGTTGTCAATATTATGTATACCAATTCAAAGTGCTTTTCAAACTAGCTTTCACAATTTCTCCAAAAGAACATGCAGCAGGGACAATACATTCTACCACTGCAAATATTGAATTAATTTTTAGAGATTTTTATGTCTATCTGTATAAATCCTCAACCCTGAGCATAGCTCTGATTAATAAATTTCTGGATAAATACCCAGTAGCTGCACTTTCTCCGGATCATCGAGAGCTTTTGGAAAGATCTTTTACCTCTGAAGAACTTCTCTCTGTAATCAAAAATTTGAGATGCAATAAATCACCAGGTCCAGATGGATACCCAGCTGAATCTTACAAGAACTGTGCTGAAGTATTGCTGAAGCCACTAGTGGACACCTGTAATACTGTCATCGTGACAGGTTGCTTACCACCCTCATGGACTCAGGCAGTAGTAACTGTTATTCCAAAAGACAACAGCAATCCCTTACTACCAGCTTCGTATAGACCAATCTCCCTTCTCAATGTAGACTATAAGATCTTTACAACAGCTTTGACCGCTCGACTTAATTCATTTATAACTGAATACGTTAACCCAGACCAAGTGGGTTTTATTCCTGATAGAGATCTTACTGAATACACGCACAGAGCATTGAACATCTGGCACCATCTGAAGAAGGCACGAATGTTAATGCTCTCCCTTGATATCCAAAAGGCATTTGACTCACTAGAACCTTCCTTTTTATATTCAGTATTGCAATACATGGGGTGTGGACCGAATTTTTTACAAGCAATAATAGCGTTATATAGTGGACCCCGAGCAAGAACTAAAATTAACAATACTAAGTCTGTGGAAATCAGAATTGGCAGGGGGACTTGGCAAGATTACCTTCTATCTCCAGCTTTGCTTGCACTTGTCATAGAGCTGCTTGCTCATGCAGTCAGGGATACTGAATCTATTAAAGGATATAAGATTGGCAAATGTACTTACAAAGTCAATCTTTTTACTGATGATATGCTTCTTTTACCCTCTGAGGTGGAGGCCATCTTGTGGGTGATTCCCATCCATCACTCAGGGAGGCAGGAACAAACTAAACTTCCTGTTTCCTGTGGTGGGAGTCACCCTAGGCTCAGTTCTTTTCCTGCCTCAGTAGGGAGAGCAGCTTGGTTAGGCTTTGCCTACCCATATTGCTTAGTTGGTGACTCCTTTCTCTTAGATATCTATCTCTATCCTGTTTTCCTTTTTCCTTCAGCTTCATCTATATCTACTATTTTAAAAAAGCAACTTCTTGCCCTTTTCTCAACTTACTTTTGACTTCTCCGCCCCCCCTTCTTTCGGATTGGGTTTTTTGGCTGGCAGCCTCTTCTCCCAAAGCTGTATTGCTACTGCTGACAGTTTTATTGTCATGGGTAGCCTGGAAACCGACGGATTTCTCTCCCTGGAGGCCGTCTCCAAGGGAGGCAAGGCAAAAGACCGGACAGGGAAGAAGCGAACCGCCACGGCATCAGGGGAGGAGTGGAGAGCGGGCAGAATGGAGAAGCGCGCGAAAATGAAAGCACTGAAGAAGCCTGCACTGCAAGCGGTGGCCTTTTTGAATCGTACTGGCCAGCCTGCTGATAAAGACAGGGATGGCCAGCAGTGCTTCACCTCGCACCCTGAGCCCGATGAGATTGAAGGGCATAACGTAGGCTCCGTTGTTGTTATCAGCCACCCGGAGGGGGATGAGGAGGACGAAGACCCACAAACCGGTAATGAGAGCGACTCCAGTCCCCCCCACTTTCTGCTAGTGCAATGGTATTCCTTAGAAGAGCCATCAGGGAGGAAATGGCACGTGCCAATAAGGGGAATAATGCTGAACGCCCCAGGTCCCCCCCTTCCTCCCCCAACCCACCCCCCAGAGGGCGTAAGGGGGGAGGACCATGGCCCACCAAGGCTGCACAGAAACGTTTCCACACCTCCAGGCAGTTTTATGACCCTCCTGAAGAGGACTGTATTTCTCCCAGCTCCGATGAGAAAGAGGAGGGAGAGTTCTCTTCTTTTCCCCCCAGTGGATTTTTCTGAGCAGGCTTTTCCTTTCCCAGATTTTTATGTGAGAAAGATTAAAGCAGAATGGCAGAGACCCATGACTAATAAGACATTTCCATGTTTTGTTAAAAAACTGTACCCAACTTCATCATTTGGTTCAAGTCTGTTGCAGGTTCCGACGGTGGACGCTCCAGTGGCGGCATTACAATCTTCTGGGCTAATGTCTGAGGATGGCCATGGCATCCTGCGCAGTAATCTAGGCAAGCGGGCTGACTTTGCCTTGAAGAAGTCACACGAGGCCACCTCCTTGCCTATCAAGGCATCTGCTGCATCTTCTACTTTGTCAAGAGCTTCTATTGTATGGATGCGCAAGCTCATACAGATGTTGCCTGATAATGATCCCAGACTGCTGGAGGGGGAAAATAGGGTTTTAAAAGCCATATCTTACACGGCAGATGCTACCTTAGATACCATGGTTTTTACGTCCAGGGCAATGGCATCAGCTGTGGTGGCTAGGCGACTTGTCTGGCTTAGGTCTTGGCCCGCTGACTATCACTCTAAAGCTATCGTTATTGCTTACCCTTTTCAGGGCGACAAGCTTTTTGGAGAACCACTGGAACGGATTCTGGTGGAAACTAGAGATAAGAAGAAGGCCTTGCCAAAGTTAGTTCACCTGGGAGACAAAGCTTCTACTTCCTCTTCCTTTTGTATGCAACATACCCTGTCAAGGTTTCATCAGGACACAAGGAGACTGTCCTGGGGTGGCAACAAGAATTTCTTTCGCAGAGGCGGCTTCAATAGCAGCAGGTTCTCGAGACCCAACCCGTTGAGACAGGATAAGGTGGACAGAGTCCCCAAACCAGCGAGAGTATGACTATCAACATATTCCTGTGGGGGGACACCTAGCACTCTTCGGACATGCCTGGTTACAGACTCACCCAGACACCTGGACCATGGAAGTAATGTTGGAGGGGTACAAGATGGAGTTTCACAAGATCCCTCCACAGAGATTTGTAGCGTCGCCTTCACTCAAAAACTTCACAAAAAGAGAAAGAACACTGTCTGCAGTTTCACATCTGTTGGACATTCAAACCATTGAACCAGTCCCCACGGCCCAGAGGGGAAAGGGTGTTTATTCCCTTTTCTTCACCATCCCCAAAAAGAATGGGGACTGGAGGGCAATACTGGACTTAAAGTTTGTAAACAAATTTGTAGCACCCAAACATTTTTGCATGGAAACTCTATGATCAATTGCGGAATCCCTTCAGCCACAAGAGTTCTTGACCTCAATAGACCTCACGGAGGCCTATCTGCATATTCTGATATTCGCTCTGCACAGGAGGCTCTTGCATTTTTGTGTGGAGGGCAAGTATTTTCAATTTCGTGCCCTACCCTTCGGGCTGTCATCCACCCCCAGGGTATGCACAAAGATCATGGTTCATCCAGTGGTAGTGCTTAGAGAACACGGGATCCATATTCATCCATATCTTGACAATCTCCTGATAAGATCGCCATCAGCAGAGCAATCCTAGTTAGATACGGGCAGAACTCTTCAATGCCTGAAAGAGTTTGGTTTCATGGCAAATTTGCAAATGAGCTCTTTGACACCCACCCAAAGGCTAGAGCACCTCAGAGCAGTAATAGACACCAGGAAGAACACTCTATATCTTCTGTTCCAGAAGGCAAAAAAGATAAAAGCCCTGGCACACCAGATCATCCTAGCAAGGACTTCCTCCCTGTCCATTCTGTCCAAAATGATGGGCCTGATGGTTGCTTCATTTGACACCCTCCAATGGGGGAGGTTCCATTCCAGGCCACTTCTGTTGTTTCTTCGACCATATCAATCATCCATAGCGAGTCGGATGGACATATCTGTGAAGGTTCCCCTGCAAGTGAAGGACAGTCTTCTATGGTGGACATGCCTCAACAACCTACCTCAAGGCAAGCCCTTCTGGATCAAGGACAGAATACAAATTTTCACCGATGCAAGTCTTATGGGATGGGGAGCCACTCTTCTGAACCAACCAGCTCAAGGTCAGTGGTCCCCGGCAGAGCAATGTCTACCTATCAATCTGCTAGAACTCTGCACTGTTCGTCTTGCTCTGCAATTCTTTGCCCCTTGTATCAAGGGGACTCATGTGCTTATCTGCATGGACAACATAGCTGCAAAGCCGTATCTGAACAAACAAGGAGGCTCAAGATCCTCGAACCTACACAGGGAAGCGACAAAGTTACTGAAGTGGGCAGAATCGAACCTGACCTCGATAAAAGCAGAACACATCCAAGGTGTAGTGAATGTACAGGCCGATTGGCTAAGTCGTCAAACGATCCAAGAGAGAGAATGGTCGCTGAACGAGAAGGTTTTTCAGCTCATAGTACACAACATGGGTACCTCCCTAGTGGACCTGTTCGCATCTCCTGCCAATGCTCAACTCTACAGATATTTCACTCAATACTATCACCCTCAAGCGGAGGACACGGACCCCCTGACAGCTCCTTGACCCAAGGGGCTTCTCTATGCCTTTCCCCCACTTCCAACTTTACCAAGACTTCTAAGGAGTATAGGGATGCTACAAGCGGACGTAATAGTAGTAGCTCCGTACTGGCCTCGACGTCCATGGTTCACATATCTTCAGGAGATGGCTGTCTGTCCTCTATTCTTACCAGCAAATCCAGACATGCTGAGTCAAGGACCGCTGTGGCACCCCAGTCCAGAATGGTTTTGCCTAACCGCATGGAAGTTGAACAGCAACGTTTCCAGAAGCTCGGGTATCAGCAGCCAGTGATTGAGACAGTTATGGCGTCTAGAAAACCGTCCACATGCAGAATGTATAACTATACATGGAAGGTGTTTGTAAGGTGGTCAAGAAGAAAAAAGGTCGACCCATTGCGTCCCACAGTAGGAAACATCTTGGATTTTCTTCAAGACGGATTGCAGAGCGGGCTCAAAGTGGTTACCCTTAAGAGACAGGTGGCGGCCCTGGCCACGGTGCTTCCATGTTTCAATAGCTTACATATATCTCAACATCCTCATGTTCTTACATTTCTGAAAGGTGCATCCTTCAAGAATTTTTTTTTATTTTTATTTTACATGTGACTTCTATACCGCTCATGACCCCTTCCTCCAACTTGGAGGCTAAATACAGTCCTCACTGCGCTGACAAAAGCCCCTTTTGAACCAATAAAGGACATACCTCTAAAATTCCTGAGAATGAAGGTGTTGTTCTTGGTGGCGATCATGTCGGCCAGGAGGATCTCCGAGTTGGAGGCGTTTCAATCCAATCCGACCTCTGCGTCTTTCATAGAGATAAAGTTGTCCTGAGAACAGATCCTACTTTTTGTCCCAAAGTTAACTCTGTGTTCCACAGATCTCAGGAGATCTGTCTTCCCTCCTTTGTTCCTAATCCAGTCCACCCAAAGGAATGCACATGGCACAACTTAGATGTGAGAAGGGCCCTTAAATGTTATATACACAGGACGGCTTCACTAAGAAAAACGGAGGCCTTATTCGTCAACATCTCTCCGCCTCATGCGGGAAGGAAAATGTCAAATTCCGCCATAAGCTCAACTATTTGAAATTGCATAGCAGAGGCCTACAATAGTTTAAATCAACGTGTTCCTGCAGGCATCACGGCACACTCTCTAAGGAGCGCTGCCACCAATGCAGCCCTGGCAAACAGAGCAACAGTGGAAGAGGTGTGCAAGGCAGCTACATGGTCCTCATTATCGACTTTCATTAGACACTACAAAATCAATATATATGATTCAGCTGATGCAGCATCTGGGAGGAGAGTGCTACAATCGGTACTTTCTTTCAATGATGACCACCCTCCCAAATATTAGGGACACTGCTCTGGGAGGTCCCACAAAATGGCCTCCACCTCAGAGGGAGAATGACCATTGGTACTTACCGTGAAGGGTCCTTCTCCTCTGAGGCTTGGAGGACATCTTGGCCCTCCCGGGTCGTCATTTCCCCATACTGTTTTTTTCTCTACTACTATTATTATTATTATTGTTTCTCTATGCTACTACTGAAGTTTCTGAGAGAAGAGAGTCACTGGAGCCTAGAAGCTCCCAGTCTATTTATTCCTGTTTTCGGTTATGTGGTTGATTTTTAATGGTCCCAAGTTGTTGTTCCAAGTTTCTGTGTTTCCAGAGGTTTTCCCTACCTTAGGGTACTGCTTTTGGAACACCGGAACTGAGCCTAGGGTGACTCCCACCACAGGAAGCAGGAAGTTTAGTTTGTTCCTGCCTCCCTCAGTGATGGATGGGAATCACCCACAAGATGCCCTCCAAGCCTCAGAGGAGAAGGACCCTTCACGGTAAGTACCAATGGTCGTTTTCTGTCCGATCCTGAGAATTCACTGAGGACTCTGTACCAACTTCTGGACACTTTTGCAGTGGTTTTTGGTCTAAAAATTAATCAAAATAAATCAGTTATCTTTCCCTCATCCTTACAAGAAAAAAACAAAACAGGAAATTCAACAGTCCTATAAATTTCAGTAGACAACATCTTCCTTTAAATATTTGGGTATCCATATACCTTATGTCTTTTCCGATCTTCAAAAATTTAATCACGATAAAGTCATTAAGGATATACAACTCAGGCTAAAATCCTGTAACACTTCTCTGCTATCATGGAATGACAGAATTGATATAATTAAGTCTTTTCTCCTCCGAAATTAATGTTCTTATTTAGAGTGATCCCAGTACAAATTCCACAATCGACTTTACATAAGTGGCAACAGATAATGCTTCATTTCTTTTGGGCTTACAGGAAACAGCGTATTCTTCTTTGACATAGTACACATGGTGGTTTAGGATTACTGGACCTTACCCGATATTTTTATGCTGCACAATTGATAATAGTACTGCAGATTTTAACTCAATTTACTGACAGGGATGATACTTTATAAACACTTTGATTCCTCCTTGGATTTACATGATATTTTATGGCAAAAACTACACTGTTGGCATCCAGAAACTTCGCACAGTCCCTTTCCGCGAACATTGTTCAATATCTGGGATAAGCTCTCTCCGAAGTTTCTCCCACGGATATCCAGATTTATGCCTTTTGTCATACAAGACTGGTTCCTTCATGGTCCACCAGTAGCAGATATAGCATCCTAGAAGAAACAGCAAATGACTAGGTTACTTGATCTTACAGATGGTAAACAGTTTTTATCTAAAGTGGACATAGAATGTAAATTACATAAGCAAATACAATGGTTCACTTACCTGCAACTCCAAGATTTATGTTTTCATGTGGACATCGCTCAAATATTACAGCAGCCTCTCATGGATCTGGAATGCCTCATCCACCAACATCCGATAAAACGAAAAGGAATGATCTCATCACTGTACAAAATTCTAGAAAACTTGGATTCCTCTGTTCCATTACCATATTTAAAAAATGGCAGAAGGACTGTCCTGCTTTGACTTCTGAAGATTGGAATGCAATCCGGTCTTTGACTGCATTTAGCTCTTCCATTTTGGCAGTATGATACTAATGTTTTAAGATCATAGCTCATTGTTATCTTACACCAAAATCCTTATCTTATACAACTCCACAAATTAGCACCAACTGTTGGAAACATTGTGGAATGGAAGGGACATATATCCATTGCTGGTTGACTTGTCCAGTGCTACAACCCTTTTGGAGTGAAGTCTTGGAAGTAATCGCGAAACTCACACAACCCACCCTAGATGTTACTCCAGATTGTCTTCTTCTGGGACCAAAAATAGACGAGAATCAACCTCATTGGAAAGCAGAAATTGTTGCAATATTATTGTCAGCAGCTAAGATGTGATGGAAATCTCCAGCCATGTGATGGAAATCTCCAGTTGCCCTGACAAAATTGCTATGGCATGCAAGACTTTGGAATCACTATGTGCTAGCCAGACTCAGTCTTAATTTAAACCAACAGATCTCCCCCAAAACTTTGGTCAAATTTAAAATAGTCTGGTTACCGATTATGAACTATCTTTCTGAAAAGAAGGAAATTCCAAAAGACCTCTACCAATGTTATGTATAACTTTTTTAGATATATATTGTATACGCCACTGTATCTGACTATTTAGAAACTTGTTTTATAACATTAATATCTTTCCTATGGCGATAGTATTTAAATTTGATGTATATAGCCCCCCCGGTCACACGGAGCATTAGGCACGCTAGAGGGACGGAAGATAGGTGGATTTTCCGGGCGATCTCACCGCCACATCTAGGAAGCGTAGAGCTCCCGAGGCTTCCCGCCAAAGATGCGGGGTAAAAAACTAGTACCTCAGAGGTACTAGTTTCCGGAAACCACGGGGCAAGGGCTGGTGTCTGATCACATTTCCGGTGGCATCCGGCGCCCGCCCATGTCTCGTCATGAAAAGGCTCCCCCCCCAAGTCTCCACGGATGCGCACAAGCACCCAACGGAGCATGCAAATACTTGGGTTAAAAGGGGGGGGAAACCCCGCCGATCCGCTTCTTTGCTGCGCTGCAGGAGTGAGGTATGATCGGCACCTCCATGGCACCTCCCCCCAACCACGGGAAGTCGGCGGGACATTTGATCCCGCTGCCGTGCAGTAGTTCGCTCCAGGGCAAACAGCCACGCCTCCCCCCAGCTATATCCGGCCCGTGTGACCAGGGCCAATGTTTATCTTACCTGTTTTGATGCTTATGCTCGCTTTCTATTTTGTGCAATTAAAAAAAGAACATATTTTAGTCCAACAGAGTCATAGCGATATATTTGTCCTACTTCTGTTCCAAGACTCCTGATAAATCAAGGCTAGATTGCCTATTAAATTAAGTATTCTACACAGTAGGCAAATGTGGTTACAATCTGGAACTTCAATGTGAAAAGTGTACCAAGCTTCATGAAAAGACACACACTGGAGTATGTCACATGACTAAGTTTGCCAGCCCCTGGTGGAGGTAGGGGATTCGCCACTCCTACCACAGAGTGGCAGCAGGATAAAAATAAAATTTTAAAAATGGCTGTCAGCCAGTCATGTAACATCATCTCTGGGGAAAACCAGAAGAGGCATCATGCCTCTCTAGGAATTTGTCTGAAACTCTGTGGTATAGTTTTACTATATAGTTTCAGCCAATTCCTAGAGATATGTGATGTCATTTACAGGTTTTGGCAGAAGTGACATCATGCCATCAGCTGACAGCCACCCCTCATGTCCATGCTTACCCTGCCCCTCGGTTTCCTTCTGGTTGCAGACCAAGCCTGGCAACCCTACACAATACTGGTGCTGGAGAAATATGCACACTGTTTTTTTGCAGGAGCAACATAAGAAAAGCAAATATTTCTGTTACAGAAGAACCTGTTGGGATTGATTGAATTACCTGGAAACAGGAGACTGTGTCCATATTAATGTATCTGTGTATAAATGAGATCAGATAAGTATGCCTTCTGGATCTTGGAGAATACTAGTGCAATCCTGTGCAGAGTTGTTCCCATCTACACCCATTGAAATCCATTAATTTAGAATGTTCTGCCTAGACTTGCATTGTGCGTCCAACATATAGACAGGTGTCTTATGGCACTTTGAAGATTAACATTTTATTCCAACATAAGCTTTCATAGACTTTTATAGAGCTCATCTGAAGAAGTGCTCTCTAATCTATGAAAGTTTAAACTGGAGTTACATTTTGTCTTCAAGATGCCACAAGACTCATTATTTTTGCTACAATTAGGTGTTATACCTCTGGTCCTCCACAGAATCCCTGCTGTTTTGCCTTATCTATAAACTTTCTCCTCTCCCCACTTCTACAGTGAGACCCAATATGTGATGGAAATAATGCAGAAATTGAGCAGCTGGAAATAAGGCTTCAGAAATGAGAATACTATATCTTGCAGCTTTGCTTCAAGTGTGAGATGATGCAGAAAAAGTAATTTTTTAAAAAGTCCTGGTAACTAACTTCAAATGTTTAACAAATCAAAGATGTTAATTATTTCTGGAATCCAGCATGGTAGGGTCAGACTGCAGAAAATGCTCTGATGAAACACCTCCGTCCTAGCTGGCAGCGTTTTTCTGAACAAGGCCAGCTAATTGTGCCAGAACGGTCTGTGGTTTTGAAGCAGTGAAGGAACTGGATGAGGCTTGCCAAATTCCTTTATGCTTGTGACTGAAGCCAGAACTAATACTTCTAAAACACAGCAGCCTTGTCCTTGTTATGGAAAAGTGTTGCTTTTTTGTGGACCGTTCTTCGCTTTTGCTTTGCTTTCCCTGTCCTTAGCAGCAGTCTGTGGCTGCCCAGATACCCACAGGGCTTTTGTGTCCTGTGTTTTACAGCAAAAATAAATAAAGTGTAGAAATGCAAAACTTTCCCCCCTTTTTTCTTTAATGGGTGGGGAAATGTCCATATTCTGCAAGCTTTTAAAGAGCTCTACCACTTCCTTTGGGATGTCAGGGAAAGAAAATATTCTGCTTCTAGGGCTACAGAATTATATTGTAGCTTTCCAGTTGTCTTTTTTAAACAAGGGGGTAGAAAATTGGTCCCTATTATTGAATCAGACTCTTCCTTTTCTTTTCACTTCCTTCCCCCCCCCCTTTAAATAGATTTTTATGCTTACTCCTATTGAGTAACTCCTATTGAGTAACATTTCCCTTTATGGTTTGGGTTTCGGACTCTTGAGCCGCTTGCAGTAATAAATTGCACCTGTTCCTGAAATATGGGAAAGAAGAGATGCTTTCAGCAAACAGGGCTTCCAATACAGATTAAATCAGATTCTGGCACCTCTTGGGAATGCAAGAGAAGGGAGGGCAGAGTACCCCCTTTCAAAACAGGTTAGCTGAATGTACCTCTCCTTTGTTAGAGCCTCTGTGTGTTGATTAGGTCGTACATTTGTACTTGTTCTGAATAATGGGGAATCACTCTTGAGAAATTTCTTTGCCAGAAGAAGAGAATGATAGGAAGAAGGGGGAGTGTTGAGATGCTTGGGAGGGAGGACTAAAGTCTGTTGAGACTGGCAGCTGAAGGTCAAAGGTCTGCTGTGACCTTGAACTGCCTAATTGACCTTTTAAGGCTGTTGTCTGTGTTGCATTGCTGGCGGGGATTAATTGCATGCTGGCATCTGAGAAAGAGCTGCTAACCGCCAGTTTATTTACTTCTGCTATTTCATTGGGTTGTTTCTATACTGATGCTAGGTCTTAAGGATGGTCTATATGCTTTCCTCCTCTCTCTCTCTTTTTTTTTTTTTGAACTGTGAGAAAGGGGATGGAAGGAGCTTGCTGACAGTGTCCTGGTTAAACCAGCCTACATATGGAGAATTCATTTTTCTCATCTACAGCATTGAGGGCTGAATTGTGTACTACAATGAGATGGAGATAACTTCCTGATAGGTGCTCTAAAGAAAATTTCACATTTGCAGGGGAAACCAGCCCTGACTACATGCTTGCAAATGAAAATACTTAACTACTTTTAAGTTTATACGGAGAAGAGCATTCAGTTCTTCAGCTAACTCCCTTACCCTTACAAAGCCTTTATGCTGGGTTTTCCTATAATATATAGATCATAAGGGTCAGAAAAATTTCCTCGGGTTAGGATGCATTTTATTGCTGGGGGGAGGGTGTTGTTGTTTGGAATGTTCTGAATCGTTTGCCTCCTTAATTCTGCATATGTTTCTGGTGAATTTCCTGTGTGAAATCCATTTGTTTAATTGTTTTTATATTTCTATTCTGTATTGGCTAATGGCAATATTTAACTTTATATGTGCACCCATGACACTTAAAGGATACCCAATAAAAACAGACTTGTATATTTCCTTGTGGTTCAAATATTAAATTCTGTCTCTGCTTTAACATGGTTTCAGTCAATTTCCCCCCCAAGATATTCCTTTATTTTATATGCAAGCATAAGTGCAACCTTAGGTGAGAATTAACAAACCTATCACACACAAACTCTTTAGAGTTTGAGGCAAAATCACCAGTTCTGCACCAGCCACATGGCTCCATGGGGGAAATCTTCTGCTTGATAGAACTGTAAGAGGCACAGATCCATCTATGAAGGTACATTTTTAAGCTGTGACTTGGATGGCCCAGGCTAGCCTGATCTCATCAGATCTCAGAAGCTATACCAGTTTGGTCCTGGCTAGTACTTGAATGGGAGACCATGAAGGAAGTTCAGGGTTGCTATGTAGAGGCAGGCAATGGCAAACCCCACCTCTGAATGTCTCTGGCCTTGAAAACTATACATGGTTGCCATAAGTCACCCGTGGTTGCCATAAGTCACCACCACCACATTTTTAAAAGCTTGCCTTAGGATTCCTCACTACAGTACCCGGGAATCAGTTCAAGTATTTGAACTGTTCAGGTACTGTTTCCAGAACCACATTCATGGGGAAAATTTAACACATGACTGGACTCATCCAAAAATACAGCCACAGCTTTCTGACAGCCATTAGCTGCTGTTGTGGTAACATATTTTTCAGCCACCATAATCACAAGATCATGCTTCTGAGTAACTGCAGCTCTCTTCTTGGATAGTCTGGGTTGCATGTTTTGTTCTCTTTGCAGATGTTTTCCCTGGGAACTGTTGGGAGCAATGCAGCGCATGGGGAAATTCAAATGGTGTCATAACAGGGTTGCCACTTTCGGGAAATGAAAATTGGTCAGGGGAAGTCAGGGAAATTGGTCTGAAGTCAGGGAAAGTCAGGGAAATTGTGATTAAAATACATTCAAGCCGTGGATTTTTGACCTGCTGCTGCAGGAGCATGATCTGTTCTTGTGGCAACTGGAATAGAGAAGTAGCAGAATACAAGTAGAACTTAATGATGCCCTTTCCCAACCATTTTAGATAGAACGTTTATATAATTTTTAGTGTACCTTTAAAACAATAACAAAAATGTTATGTCATTTGTTAGCATTCAGAGTTTACTTGAATTGAAATTTGTATCTTGGTGTAATTTTTGGTGCAATTGCAAAACAGACGTTGCTGCAGTTAATGTTGAAAGAAGCTGATATTAAATCTCTTTGACAAATATTTTTGCAGTTGAGACTTGTGTAGTTGTAGAGTGGAACCTTACCTTGCATTAATGCAATATGGCCAGTGTCCCCTCTAAGCTGAGCTAGTGTGAGCTAGTTCACAGTTTTTTAGCCTCCGGCTCACACATTCTTGTCTTAGCCCTGGAAGGAGGGCTCCGGAGCAAACCAATTTACGCAGTAGCCAAATCACTTGCTCACAACTTTCATGCCAGTAGCTCATGAAGTAGAATTTTTGCTCACAAGACTCCACAGCTTAGAGGGAGCATTGACCTATTCATTTTTTAATTTGTGGTTATATTTGAATGGTGATCAGGGAAATTGACAAATGTTGGTCAGGGAAAGTCAGGGAAATGAAAAATAAAATTTTAGTGGCAACCCTGCATGATGGGGGTATTCATTTGGGCAAGCTTCTGACAGACCAAGACTTTTTCTGTAGCTGAGATGCAAACAGCATGGCAAGCATCTCCTGTCTGAGGGCATTGGCTTTTTTTCCTCATTAGATGTCAGGAAATCTATTACGAATCTATGGGGAAGAGTTATTGCCACTGTTGAATTCAAAGGAACTCTTCAGACAAGTAGTAGAAGCAACAGAATGGCTCAGTACTAGCGTTGCCACAAAAGGTTCCCCTCCTGGTACCATAGGCCAGTAAGTTTCTTCTTTTTCATTCTTTGCAGGCCTAATATTAGCCTAAGAACTGTTGAATTTAGTGAGATCAGTACATGGCATATATTTTGGAGTGTGAAAAGGCTAAGATTTTAGCAGCAATGTATTTCCACCATTTTAATTTGCTTCAAAGGAGTGTCTCAGATGTTTTTCATCAGTTGTTAGCCAGGCCTTCATATATGAACTCGTCATCTACAAAATCAGATTGTTGATCCGTGAAGCTCTATGGTGTCTACTCTGGCTGGCAACAGTTCTCCAGGGTCTCAGGCAGAGAAATTTGAATTAAATAAGTAAACATCTATCTTCCATGCCAAATTATGTAAATAATGTATCTGTGTATTTAAATAATGCACGTTATTGTTTCAAATTCTTTCTGCTTATCCTGAGATCTGGAGATTTGCATGTGCAAACAAATAAATAGTCTATGAACATTTTGCTGATTAACTATTGTATTGCAAAAAGAAGGTCCTGCAATGCCATGCTTGTGCTTGCTAAGGTGGTTTGCATCGCTGCTTTGTGGTTCCATTAGTTCGGTTCTTTGTAAATCAAAGCAACAACTGTGTATAAGTGGTATGTTACCCCCCACATAAAACTGAGCTGCAATATTTCTATCTGGCCAATTTAATGATGGTAAACCATCTGTTATTCCATTGTCCCTCTAACTTCGTACTGAATGTTGCTGCTTCTAAATTTAACATCTATTATCTGAGTGATTGGAGTTATTAATTTTTCCCTTCTTTTTCTTTTTCTTTTAATGCAACTCTGATGTTGTCCTCGCTAACTTGTCATGTGGATGATGCATTTAGGTAAGTCTCTGTGCATGCTGTTTTAATTATTCCCCATTTCCCCTACTTTGTACATTGTTAATGATAGTTTTAAGATACATTGATTACATGACAAGTTCACATGAATTCTTCCCAATAAACATGTAGGATGTGAACAGGAAAACTGAATTTGAGTTAGTCTGCATTTGAATGCTACTCTGCCACTAAACAAAAGTATTTTTATACTTGCCTTGTGTCATGCAAATTTCCCATTTACTATCTGGAAGAGTCAGATTCCCTGTGCCACAAAGGCCAGCTTGGTACATGTCTATTCTTGTCCAAGGGAAAGAGAAAAAACTGACTACCCAATTAATAAGCCGTTCATCTAAGCGTAATCATTAAAAATCTTTCCTTGAAATCCATGGGCTACAGGTGAGAGATATGTATTGATTGCCCTTCATCCTCTCGATAATAAATGTAACAGAATGTAACTAAGAGCTTAACACATGAACCAGGATTTATGAAATACCTCATAGGAAACAATACTTAGTGATGAGTAATGCTGAGGAAGTAACATGGGAGCCAAGATTTCCACATCAGCACAGATATAGGAGTCCTGGCCAACCTAATCCGCCTTCTATTTTTCATAAAGAGAAATCATAAGAGCAGGGCTTCTTGAGGATCAAGCGTCAGCCTGGATACCATGGCTCATATGTTGTTTTCCTGTATGCAGTTCTGGTACTGAAGTACACTGGTAGGTTGACTTTTAAATGCACAAAGCTGGCCTAATCTGTTTTAACTTCTGGCTTGATTGTGTCACACTGATTAATGTATACAGAAGAATGGAGGCACAAGGACGTTCCTCTGGCCCAGGAGAAGAATAGTCTAGACTTCTTACAACAGTATTCATTTGCATTTACATATCATTTGCTAGTGTGCATATTAGAAAGACACATATCCCCACCCCCTTTTTTGGTGATGACTTGTTATAGACAAATCTGATTCTAGGAGGTAGAAGTATGGGCACTCTTCCTGGACCAGACTTCAACTTTTTATCATATCCCATGAGAGTTTTCCAGAATTATTTCCTGAATTTGGTTATTTGCTCTTAATTTGGATGCCAGTCCCTCTGGATATTTTCATTTCATCTTAGAACAATGAATGACCTTAAACTTTGCCTTAAAGACTCAGCCTCCTTTTAGACACCCTGGACGGAGGTTTGTTTGTGACAAACACAAACACAGATTGTTGCCACACATGTTCACAGCTTTTGTTCCTGTTCCTTCTCTCCTCACCTTGCACATGGAATACAGCTTTCAAGTTTGGGAAGCCTTGAATCAAGCTCCAGTTTATCATGGTGTCTGAATGCAGGTGCTTGGATGAACTGCACTTCTGTTTCTCCCCACTAACTGGGATTTTAAACTGAAGTTCAGAATCCCAGAATAAGCAGGAAACAAATTCCAAGTTGCCAGTTTGGACATCATGGCTAACTGAACCTTGACTCAAAGCTTAACACACCTTGAAACTTCTAGTCACTCTCTGTACACCAAGCAAGAGGAAGAGGACATATGTGTACTGCAACAGGTGGTGTTTGTGCCTCATTGAGGACATATCTTTGTCTGTGACATGTGAATGCAGCGTCAGTGGGGTCTACTTCTCTCGTAAATGAGCACAGTGTAGAAACATCAAGCAACAATTTTCTCTGGGTGTCTACATGAAAAGAGAAGCATGATCACCACATTGCGCTGTGCTGACAGATCTGTAGCAAGCTGCATGTATTTATTTATTTCATTCAATTTCTTGACTGCCCTTCCCCACTTACGCAGGGCTCAGGACAGTTTACAACAAAAATTCAATACATTATAAAACCAATTACATTATAAAACCAATTAAAACCATAAAAATTCCATATTAACATTCAAAAATAAATATTTGGAAACATTTTGAGTACAAGATGGCATATCTAGCATTCAGTTTTTTTGGGGGGAGAGGGCTCGGCAGATGTGAAGAACCATCGCTCACCTCAACCAAAAGCCTAGTAGAACATCTCTTCCTTACAAGCCCTGTGAAACTTTAATAAGTCAGACAGGGCACAGATGTTATTCGGCAGACAGTTCCACCAGGCTGGGGCCAGAGCTGAAAAGGCCCTGGCCCTGACCAAGGCCAGCTGGATATCTTTGGGGCCGAGAACCACCAGAAGATTCTTACCTGCTGATCTTAATGCTATTCTCTAGCATTCCAACACAATGCACTAAAGTTAGGAGGGCACAGTTATTGTTGCTTCCTCTTGGATTCATCCACTTGGGTTCATCCCATGGTGCTTCAGGAATATAAGAATGTGAAAGCCACGAATGGATGAGTAGGATTGCATGAGAAGAATGCCACAATTCAGCCTCTTATACTGGTGTGATTCTTCCTGTGTAATCCTGTCCTTTTCACATAGCTTCTGTATTCTTATGTTGCCAGAACAGCATTAGATGGATCTACAGGGGAGCAACAGCTATACATAAGACTTTGGCTTTATTGTAATGAATTATGATAGCTGCTGAAGTTGTCACAACAGTCTGGAGAGCCCCTTTACACTCTGGTTTGCTGCATGTATACATTGGACTCAGGAGGCATCTTCTTCTGAACACTGTTATTGGGGTTCTAAATGTGTGATTTAGAATCTTCAAAAGTTATATGTAATGACCTATTTCTGACTCAGACCCAGTGGCTAGTTATAGAATTTTGAGTCATTTACTTGAAGCAATTTTGGGGGAGTTTTGTTCTCCCGGAGGAGTTGGTATCACTTCTCCTTCAAAAATAAGCTATTGAAAGAAGTATCAAGCTGGGCGTAATTACTCTGCAATCATTGATATAGATGATCTAAAACAGCATGCACAAATTATTTGGGACATTGGAAGGGATGGCATTCAAGCGGTATCTGAAAATATGGATGCCAATGTTTATTCTTTCACTATTACAAACAAGCTTCATCCTCCATTGCAACATATTTTTGTCTGTCTGAACAGTTTCCTGTATCAGCTTTTCGTATAGATGATGTGCAGTGCATGATTTCGTGTCTGGTATTGTGATACTTAGGAAACGTGAGAAAAGAAATCTCCAGTGAGTCTTAATTTCATATAAAGGGAGTGTTTCACCAGTGAGTTCTTATTTAAACTTGATAAAATAGAGCTATGCAGGAAGGACCTACATTATTTTAAATCCTGAGTGCCCCCATTAATTTGCAGTAAATGCACAAGAATAACAGAGTGTACTGCTGGGACCCACCTGGTGTAATGGCAGAGTGTTGGACTAGGTTCTAGAAGACCCAGGTATAAAACCCCACCCTGCCATGGAACCTCGTAGGGTGATTTTGGGCCAGTCACACTCTCTCAGCCTAACCCATCTCACTGTGCTGTTGTGAGACTAAAATGGAGACGGGAAGGAAAGTGTTGTAAATTCTTTTGGGTTCCCATTGGGGTGAAAAGTGGGATATAACTGGCCAAATGGAAGTATTGCAAGGATAGTGAAGCTCCTTTAGGCTGCATCTTGCTGATGAAAGACTGTTGGGTGACCCAGGAAACCAGTGATGTTTGTAGTTCCAGAACCTGACCCTATTCTTTCCTGTTATCACATTCTGTCTCCACCAAGGATCAGGGGACTCCTCACAGTACAGCCTTGAGCAGAGCTACACCCTTCTAAGTCCACAGACTTCAGTGGAGATAAGGTGTAACTCAAGCAATTAACTAGCTGTCCAGTCTTATCTTCTACTCCTGTCTGTGCTCTGCCATTCCTCCTCTCTCTCTGTGGACTGCTGTCCTAGTTTTGACTTTCTGCCTGTTTCATAATGCCATTTTTGGCTATGTCTCCAGCTTCCATCCTCAAGAAGTTCACCCCTGTTGCCGTTTACATCCTGACAATCCAACAAAGAACAGACTTCATCTTTCAGAATATACTGCATTGTTTTGAAATCCCATAATAAAGGACGGAAGTATGATGATACAGTATTAGCTGACAAAGGATGCTAGAACTTTCCTGTGCCATTAAACTTATGTGATTATCCAGATGATTCCTGCTAGGGTTGCAAGGGAAAAACAAGTAGAAGTATTCCCAAATGAGACGTCTTCTTCACAAGAAGTTGCTTTCTTTGTGTGCCAAACAGGATGAATTAGCTAGGAATTCACTCCTGGGAAATTCTAGTCGGCAAACAGAGCTACTGCTGCTACTCACAAAAACAGATGGCAAAGATATCTCAAACCTGCAGCTCTAGGCATTCCTTGCATCATTGCTGCAGACTTCTTGGTACTGTGTTTAATGTCTGTAGCACCGTGGGTGCTTTCTAATACAGGCAGCAATTGAACGAAGAAAAGACTGAAGAACAGAATCTTCCATTAAGCACCTTGGTCAGCGCCAGATTTCTTGGCTGCAGTGGAAAGCTGTGTAGGTAACTAGCATTCTTCTGGAAGAAGCAGCTGAGTGTCAGCAGGGCAGCTTCCTTCTAAACTAAACTGAAAATTTCTGTACTTATTGTGCTATTAAAACATACACATTTAGTATGTATTCCTCTTTGGAATGAAATGTGAAAACCAGAAGAACATTTAACACTAGCAGGCACATTTTGCTGCCTTTAAAAAAAAGTTATTTATTTTCTTCCTTTATATCCCCCTTTTCAGGGCTGTGGTGGCTCAGAGGTTAGGACACTGAGTTGCAGACCGAAAGGTCTGTAGTTTGGCAGTTCATGACCCTAGTGCTGCGTGACGGAGTGAGCTCCCGTCTCTGGCCCCACCTCATGCCAACCTAGCAGTTTGAAAGCAAGAAATTGCAAATAAATAAATAGGTACCGCTTCGGTGGGAAAGTAACAGCATTCCGTGCACCTCAACGTTTAGTCATGCCAGCCACATGACCACGGAGAAGTCTGCAGATAGCGCTGGCTTTTCAGCTTGGAAACGGAGATGAGCACCGCCCCCTAGAGCCTGATTTGACTAGCTTTCAAGCAAGAGTAATCTTTACTGTTCCCAGTAGGAACCCAAAGCTGCTATTTTTCTTTTATTGAACTTGAAGTGAAGCATAAGGCTGTGTGCTCCCAACTGCCCTATATGTATACACCACCATTAGCAGTTTTCATGATTTCTGTAAGCATCCATTCACATAACTGCAAGTTTGGTGTGCAGATATGATGAGAGTTTATATATAACCATTAATGATATCAAGAATGCATATTCTGCTAAGCAGGATGCTGGTCCCATAGTGTCCCAAAAGGCTTTTCTTGCTCTCTGGTACTCTAGAGGTCTTACAAAAATCATGCATGCAGACTTTGTTGTGAAACTATTGCTTTTAATAGTCACAGGAACTTTTGAATGGGTTCCCACAGCATCAGTATTCCACCCCTGTGGGGATTTCAGTGTCATCAGAAAGAGTTAAGGCCTGGGTATCCTAATACACAAGCAAATCTGACTACTTTGTTCTCATATCCTAAGTGCACTTCTAGCAATTTTAATAATTTTAGAACTTCGAAACTATCTTGTTCTGGCTTTGGAAAGAAATAAATGTAGTAATCAAAGTCTAAAAAAATGGTTAAGGCCTTCAGTTAATGGATACATAGAAGAGAGAGAAGTGAGCCTGCTTGTAAGTTCTGTTATGTAAGGGCCACCTAGGATTGTAAAGTCAAGAAAGAACTTTGATTATGAAAACTCCTTCAAAATATCCCCATTAAAACTAAAGGCTTGGAAATACACCTAACAATGTTCTATTTAGAACAAACCTTATAAAACTTGGAGATACTGTGATCAAATGGAAGGTAGTAGCCTAACATGTCAGATGCTCATGCTGTTTCATACGTTCCCACTTTCATCATCCCATTCTCTTAAGGAGCTGTGGGAAATAAGACAGCTGCATATTTCTAGAAGCAATTTGGAGCAACAAGTGCCTGCCATGCAATTAAGTCAGTTTACAACTATTCCATCAGCCACTACTTGCCAATTGCAGTTCCAGAGGGATATTCTTGGTAGTAGGTTGAAGCAAAAATAAACAGAAGTCTTATGGCACTCTAAGGAATAAAATAATTTTTTGCAACACACTGTTATGGACTTACAAAAAGTGGCCTAGTAATTTGCCAGGCCATTACATCTGAAAAGTGTGCTCTAATATATAAAAACATGCTGGAATAAAGTATTGTTAGTTTTTAAGGTGCCACTAGACTCTTGTTTGGTTTTGCTTGAAGATTTGGTTTCTATACTTGTCTGGTATACTTGTCCATACAATGGTTTTAGATGTATTTAAGGTCCTATCCATCTCATATCTGACATAAATTAGAACAAAACAATACAGAGATTCCCCATGTATGTTGTACTAACTTGCAAGCCATGTTTTTCAATGTTTTAAACTTCTGTTGTTGTTTTTGCATCTGATTTGCATGCTTAATAAAACTGATTTGCAGCATTTATTTCTGTGCTTAAGAGCCCATCTAATGATGTTTAGAGTACTTCTGATACATTACTGCTTTATTGCCCCATAAACCTTTTTCTCCTGAATTCTTAATGTGCTAGGATAATCTATATGAGAAAGATCACATAAAAAGCTACCCTAGCAGAGTTGACAATGCTTTATCAGAGAAGCAGGTACTCAGTTTCTCTTATTTTTGCTAATATGTTCTATACCATTAAAGATCCACAAACCTTTTTTTGTTTTTAAAGTAACCTCACATCTTTATTTCATTAGGGAAGCTGTTCACTGTCTGTGTGCTCTGGCAAGATCTTCACATATCTTATTGCTCCCTTCTTCGTGTTGTCACACCTCTTTCACCATCCAGGCTTATGATGCTGCCAGAAGTCCAATCAACTGTATTTTTCTCATGCTCATAAAGATTTGGGTCATTTTCACATGTGCACCCTCTCTCATGCTATTTATATTGACGATATTGATGCCTGATCATTGTCCAAACAGAGAAAATGCAGAGGAGAGGCATTTGTAATGTGGCTGAACATTGTGGCCAATGTAGACTTTCCATTCACATTTTGGATCTCATTGAACCAAGAACCACTTTGTGTGAAAATGCTCCTTTGAGATTTTTCAGTAGTGTGGCACTGAAGACTGCACTGTACAAAGTAGAATAACAGTGAGGGAGAGAAAAATCAGCTTTGGAATTGCTGTTGTTAACAGTTAAGACTAGCAGTTTTCCTAAGCTTGAATTATGACACAACCCTTGGACTGCTGAGGGAGAGAAGTGGATTTTAGAATTGTGGACTGCTATAAGGCTAGAATACAGGTGAAGTCGGGGGGGGGGGGGGAGTAAGCATCTATATATCTAATTCCCAACATCGCCCCCTGCATGCAGATTACTTATTCCTGCAGATTGGGGGCACATGGAGGGAAAAGAAATTATCCTGCACACTTGGGGCACTTTCCAGGTGTGCTGAAAAATCTAAAAACTTTAAAAAAGAATGTGAGGGATACTTAAATCCCCCCAAAAGTACAACAGCTTTTTCTGCTCATGCGCAGAGCACGGACTTACTGAAGGAGCCTTCTCTCTCCCTCCCTCCCTCTCCTTGGAAAGCAACTGTTTTGAGCACGTGACCACCCTTAGCAATAGTTTTCCTAGCAATGAGGCCTTTGCAGACTTTTCTGCTTTTGGGAAGCTGGGAGCAAAGAGGAACAGAAAGTGGCAGGTGACTTTGTGGCTCAGCCTCCCAGGCACTGCCACTGCTGGGTAAAAGTGGGGGGGGGGGGGAGAAAGAGGGGAGGGATTGGTTTGTATATATTATAAGCAAATAATTTGTTTCATGGCTAATATTTTTATTGCCCTGTTGTAGTTTGGTGTAGTGGTTAAGTGCGCAGACTTTAATCTGGAAGAACTGGGTTTAATTCCCCACTCCTCCACTCCCACCTGCTGGATGACCTTGGGCAAGCCGTAGTTCTGATAAGAGCTGTTCTTGAAAAAGAGCAGTTTCTGTCGGAGCTCTCTCAGCCCCACCTACCTCACAGGGTGTCTGTTGTGGGGAGGGGGAGGGAAAGGAGTTTGTAAACCGCTCTGAGACTCCTTCAGGTAGTGAAGAGCGGGGTATAAATCCAATCTCCTCCTCTTCTTGTAGTTTAAAATATTTACAAATGGGGGACCCCCTCCCTCCACAGTTTCCCCTTTCTTGTCCCTGAAAGCCCCTATAACTACTCCCTTTTCCTGTTTCCTTCTCTCCTGCCCACCGATGAGCAAACCCACGTTTATCTGCCCCCTGCCTTCAGTTTTCTCTCATTTAACCCTGGCAGCCCCTCCTTAGGAAATCTTTGCAGTTCCAGCTATTGTACAGGGCCAGGCTTAATTGCACAGTGTCAGCCACCGGGTCAGACCCACTTGCCTTTTGGGAACACATAATGATGTGGGGGGCCCTTCACTGTTCTCTGAAGCACCCTCTCCACATCCTTTTCTCTTTCCTCCGTCCTGGCAGCCTCATATCCACTCCTCACCTAGTTTACTTTGATCCTTCCCACTTGCTTACTTACCCCCCCCCCCCATCTTCAGCTGCATCTGTTATTTATTTACTTTGTTTTTGTTTTATTATTTTGATTTATATCCCACTCTTCCCACAAGCAGGCTCAGGGCGGGTTACAACAATAAATTCCAATACAGTCTTAAAATGATTCAGTTAAATAGATATTAAACATTAAATTAATACAATAAAATCAGTTAAAAACAGTTAAAGTGGGCAGTGCAGCAAATTTCAGTTTTCAGTTCCTGCAGCCGGGGGTGAGTGGGCTGGAGCCAAGCCATAAAGGTCTCATTAATAGCAGCATACAGCAACAGGGAGGCCAGCTGGTAGATGGTCACTGCCTCAACCAAAGGTCTGGCAGAACAGCTCTGTTTTACAGGCCCTGCGAAACCGTAACAGGTCCCACAGGGCCCTGATCTCGGTCAGGAGCTAGGCTTTTGGGCCAAGGACAACCAGCAGATGGATATCTGCGGAGCGCAAGGCTCTCTGGTGTACATATGGGAAGAGGCAGTCCCTTAGACTTCATTCATACCATACGTTTCTTCACAACCCTAAGCAGCTTACATCACAGTTCACTCCATTTTATCCTCACAACAATCCTGTGAGGTAGGTTGGGTTGAGAATGTGTGACGGGTCCAAGAGCACCCAGTGAGCTTCCATGGCAGAGGTCTGCTTTGAACCTGGGTCTCCCAGATCCTAGTCTGATTCCAGCTAAAAATATGCTTTCCAGGGTAAGTTGAAAAACATGTTAAATCAGGGCAAGCATTCAGCTTACAAGTGTTGGATAATGTTTCAAGCTTCAGAACCCATCCTGATTCCATGATATCATTTGCTGCCAGCCACCCTAGGCCAAGATAATATATTGCCTAGAAAAAGGTTTATAAGGAGAGAATGTTGATGACTTACAGAAGGTGAATAAAAAGGATTGGAGGGATATGTTTTGTGTGACCATCTGCTGCTGTGATTTGGAGCCCCCATATAAAACCATGGCTCCAAGCTCTTACTACAGGTTAACAAAAGCCTTTAAATAGGGTAACTAATGGGTCACATGCATCCTTGCTTGTAAGGTTAAGACCCACAAGTCATCATTTGTAAGAAGGTGGGGGAAGAATTGGTCACTGGAGGAGAAAGGCGTTAAATCTAAATGCAGTATAGTAGCCGCAAGGGACTCTATTGTTTCTCAGAACTGTGGATCTTAATGAAATGCAATTTAGTGTATATCAGTTACTGTTGCTCCTCAAATTTAAGCACTGTTCTTTTAAAAGAGAGAGAGAGAGAGAGAGAGCGTGTAAAGTCTTCACTGCCATTAGGAACAATATTCCTCAGTCAACTACAATCTGCTCTTTTTCTTACCATATAGTATCCTTGTTTTTTGACATAAACTAAGCCAAAGTCAATTAGTTTCTGTTTTGCTCTTCTGTGACCACTGATAAAATGCTCATTCCAAAGGAGGGAGGCAGCAGGAGGAGGGGGGTGATATGTCTGGGATGTACAAAGTATGAATAGGGATCTTGGCTTGGTAAATTCATGCTTGGATAGTCAGAGATTTTTTCAGAAGACAGTGATAAGACTCACTCTGGGTTCATTTGCTGGTCAAATTCCACCTATTATGAGAAAGGGATGCTCTTTGGAGAGAAAAGATAGGACAGAAAGTTAGTCGCAACAAGCTATTGCCATTGTCTTATAAAACCATATTGGGGTGACTAAGGTATTTCATTGCTTAATGACATCTGTATTTTATGTGTGACCCAAGCCTCAGACAAATTATGGCTGATCTTTGTCATTTTTATAGCACTAACATTGTGGTAGACATAATTTTTTGTGTGTACTAGACCAGACAAATTGTTCTTGTACACACTGGAATTGTTTCAAAGGCTTAAGCTATTCAGACATCAAACTTTATGGCACATGTTTATGGATGACATTGTTCAACTTCTTTGTTTTTATCTGCTAGATAGTTTTAAATAATAATAGTGTTGTCTTCCCTTCCCACCAATTGCTAGCATGCCTTCCTCTTGCAAAGAGGGTGTTGGCTGTAGATTCAGTTCCATTTGTCTCCTTAAGGGAAGTTGTCTTTGGATCCTTATGTGGTCTTACTGAAGAAGGTAATTCCTCTGTGACAGTTCATGACAAGCCGATTTCCCTCAGGAGAAAACAGGGAAATTAAGGGGCTCCTGCTCAGTTCCTCATTCATGTGAAGATAAAGGAAAGGTTATAGTTGATTACATGTCAACTATATGTCATAGTTGATTAACTAAAGCCATTCACTGTTTTCACAGATTATTTTATTGTTTATGAGATGTATTGTCTTTCTGGTAAGTCACAACATACAAGAAATTCTTTAGTACTTCTTAAAAGCTTTTTAAAAATGCTTCAGTTATATAAGTATCAGTGTTAATAAAATAATGGACATTCAAATTAAATGCTTTAGTAAGTAAGCATTTAGTAGGCATTTAGTAAGTAACCATTGCATGCTAAAAGTAGGTGATACCTTTTAAGATTACAAAGAGGGACTTGTGTATTAATGCATCTTTTCTATATAGCAGCGCTTAGAGCTTATCTATACTATTATAGATCAGTTCAGATAATGGGTCATGGGATCACAGGCACCCTTCTTCCCCACCATGACCATCTCTCTGCCATTTCCTTGTTTGTTTTAGTCATAGCCTGCCATGATGCTCAATTTAAGCAAACTGTACTTGAGGCTAACCAAAAATTACCTCTGAACCACACCTGCTTCAAAGCCCAATTTCAAACCATGATTTGTAGACAATTCTTAACCCCAATGACATTTTGAATTCTTGGTGAACTGTAGTTGGTAAAACTATGAAATGTCCATAGGGCTGCCATCCCCAGATTGGAAAATTCCTGGAGATTGGGGGTGGAGCCTGATAAAAGTGAAGTTTGAGGAGGGGAGAAGCTCAGCAGGGTTCTATGCCACAGAATCTGCCTTCCAAAGCTGCATTTTCTCTAAGGGAACCGATCTTTGTAGTCTGGAGATGAGTTGTAATTCCTAGAGATCCCCAGACTCCACCTAGAGGCTGGCAAACCTAGGAAATGAAGGAGTAAATCAGTATGCAAGAAGGAAAATAGACCAAAGCAGTTTGAATATAGGGCAGGAAATGTCCCCGTGGCAGGAGTGTTACTGTCTCTTCTGCCATGGAAAGTGGTCTTGTAGGCTTATTGTCCTTCGGTTCTCTAAATTTGCTTACTAATGCAACTTAGATCATGTCCAAAGCTTGTCAAAGTATCTTCCTAAAAGAGCCATCCTTCAGTTTATGCTGGAGAGATATATGTTGTCATTCCTGTTAAATCTGGACATGTACCTTCTGTTTCCTCATATTTGAAATTTAATCAGAGAATAGATACAAAAATGATATTCGCCCCCTTAAAAAGGCTTTTATACTTTTGTGGTAACCTAATAGTTAATATCTTGTTCTGCAGGAGATATACCAGAGAGTTACTGGGGGTGGGATTAAAACATTATTAAACTTGGTTCCTACTGGAAGGCTATGTCTGGCCTCGTCTCCAAATAATCCTTGTGAGCTTGGCCCTGTTTACAGTATATGGTGATGAAGACAAATTAATGCTCTGAGTGAAGAAGCCAGAATTTTATTAAAAGCCACCACTGGAGTGTCACCAAAATGAAATTATGCTGTAGGCCCCTTATCAGCCAAGGAACCCTGTAGAAGTCCTGCAGTTTCCTGTTGGCACGCAATAATTCCTCTGTTTCTATAGGTTTGCAGAACCTGAAATGTGGGGAATGCTGGAAACCAAGAAGAGGATCAAACTTTGTTATTTTTACTCTGGATACATAGTTTAGAGCCTTTGCATGTCACAGTAAGTGGTCATCCTGGCCATCCTAGTTAGCCAATTAAGAAAAGTTTCTTATGTTTGTGTTGTTCTGTGATGAATAAATGACGATCTGGATAGCTGAGGATCTTGCTGCAAGGATAAGCAGCCCTTCAAGGAAAAATGCTGTTCTGGAATTTCCCTTTCATCCCTTTTTAAAATTGTGTGCATATGGCACCTCCTAGGTGAAGTATGTTGACTTTAACTATGGCACATTCTCTGTTTTCCTAGAGCAGATCTGTGCTTTGGTATCATTTAAGACTTTAACAGTAGGCTAGGCAAGAGGGGCTGTAAGTGTTTAGAACATTGCCTAAAAACCAAAATGAAATCTGTGTGATGCTTTTTACAAGGACCAGCCAAATGAACAGATTTTTGTGTGTGTCAATTTGATTGGTCCTAATAAAAGGTATTACATGGATTTTCTTCTTGTTTTTGGATTTTGCATGGACCAATGTGGCTGTGCAACGTCTTCATTATCTAAAAGCCTGATAAGCTACAAGCAATATTAATCTGATGGTTTCATTCCCCCCCATCTTTCTTTTAATCTCTCATTCTCTTATTTGTCAGACCTCCATTGTGCCCTGACTTTTACTCAAAAACTTTATGGAAAGAAATGTGCCATATGGCCAGATCATCTCTTCTCTGCTTCTGTGCTCATATTTCATTGGCCTAGCTCAGTAGTGCTGAGCGGATTCTCAGTCAGGTACAAAACACAACAAAAATTCAGCTCCCTTTGCATTTTATTAAGAGCTACACAGGCTTTTCCTTGCTTGTATTTAGAGGCTGTTTCTGCCAGTCTGTTACTTTGTAAGATTTGTGGCCATGCAGAGTCTCAGGCTGTGAACTTCCTGCAGCTCTTCATTTTCTTTACCGTCTTGTAAGGTTTTATTGGCTTTGAAAATTCTCTTCAGAATTTGAATGGCAGATGCAGTTCTTTAAGCAGTCTAATTCTCCTCATAAATTGGTAAGTTGGCCAGAAGCAGGTACAATAGCTTTCCCTTCAGATCATGACTAATCAGCTTATCTCCCATTTTAAAGAACGGCTGTTCTTTCAGTTTTATGATGGTGGTGTGTATGGTCAAGAGAAACATATGTTTTAGATATGTGTCTGTGTGAATGAGGCCCACTTTCTAGTTTGACCCAAATGCCCACTTTCCAGTTTAACCTGAATTCCTGCTCAGATAGCCTGAGCGCAACAGGGAGAACCTTCTTTCTGCCACCTACCCTAGGATCTGCTAATTAGGTTTTACACTCAGCTGTGCTTTCCAATCTGGACAGTGACCAGTAAAAGAAACAACCAAGGGATTGTTTGACAAAATGATGAACTGGAAGATGTTCCAAGACCTTAAATATGGTGAAATCAGAGAGCCTTACTGAGGAAAATAATTTGCAGTCTCAGGCAGTCCCAGTAGTATTACACATACCACTCAACACTAACATGCCCATGTTAAAATACGAATGTTCTAAATGATACTCTGTGCAACATGTATAACTTAAGAAGGGGAGAGAAGAAGCCAGAGAGGTAGAGCAAGGTGCAGATGTCAGTCAAATAATTCATATTCAAAGCTAAAGTCTCTTAGTGGTGAGGCACCAGTACTCCAGAGAAGTAATCCAAAGGGGAAAGAACAGCAAGTCTGGCCATGGTTGTGCATGACAACTTAATGTATTTATTTATTTATTTATTTTATTCAACTTTTATCCCGCCCTTCCACCGAAGCGGCTCAGGGCGGCTCACAACATTAATAAAACCAACATAGATAAAACATTAATCCATAAAACAACTTACATACATAGAATAAATATAAATAAAAGTTTGGTAAATTATTACAACTGGACCTTGACCACATTGCTAACTACTTATACAAAATACATGTCTTAGGAGGTCGGCAGGCTTGGCTGGCATACCATCACTCTCACTGGTATGCCTGGCGGAAAAGCTCCGTCTTCACGGCCCTGCGAAATTGCTGGAGATCTCGCAGGGCCTGGATCTGACTGGGGAGCTTGTTCCAGTATGCTGGCGCAGCTAGCAAAAATGCTCTAGACCTAGTTGTTGTCAACCTGGCCTCTTTAGGGCCAGGAAGGGTCAGGCGATGTTGCATCCCAGATCTCAGTGCTCTCTGGGGAACATACAGGGAAAGGTGGTCCCTCAGGTAGACAGGTCCCTGACCATATAGGGCTTTAAAGGTCAAAACCAGCACCTTAAAGCAGATCCGGAAAGCTATTGGCAGCCAGTGCAACACCTTTAGCACAGGCTAGATGTGCTTCCGCATCGGAAGGCCCATCAACAGCCTGGCCCCCGCGTTTTGCACCAGCTGCAGCTTCCCCAAGGGCAGCCCCATGTAGAGAGCATTGCAGTAATCCAGCCTTGAGGTGACCATAGCATGGATCACTGATGCCAGATCTTTGCGCTCGAGGAAGGGAACCAACTGCCTAATCAGTCGAAGATGGTAGAAGGCTGCCTTGGCAGTGGCTGCCACCTGGGCTTCCATTGTTAAGGAGGCATCCAGGAGCACTCCCAAACTCCAGACCCGCGATGCTGGCACCAACAGTGCCCCATCGAAGGCTGGCAATGGGATTCCCACCCCGGAACTGCTCCAATTCAGGCACAGGACCTCCGTCTTCATCGGATTCAATTTCAATCAGCTCAGTCTCAGCCATCCCACCACATCCTGAAGCGCCTGGCCCAGGTCTTCCGGGGTAGAGCCCAACTGGCCGCCCAACAGCAGATAGAGCTGGGTGTCATCCGCATATTAGTGACAACCCAGCCCATGTCTCTGGGCAGTCTGGGCAAGGGGGCGCATGTAGATGTTTAATAACATCGGGGAGAGTACCGCCCCTTGTGGCACCCCACAAATTAGTGGGTGCCTTCGGGATAGTTTCTCCCCGAGAGCCACCCTTTGTCCCCGACTCTGGAGAAAGGAGACAAGCCACTGTAAAGCAAGTCCCTGAATCCCCACGTCCGCGAGGCGGTGGGCGAGCAGCTGATGATCGACCGTGTCGAACGCTGCTGACAGGTCCAGCAACAGCAGCGCCGCTGTCCCGCCCCAATCCAGATGTACACTGCAAAGCCAGGTATGAGCTCAAGTAGAGCATCCCAAACACTGAATACTTCCCTGCTGTATGGGGGGGGGGAGTACTCAACTTCTAAAGAAGTTTAAAACATTTAATTTAATTTGGACAGGGAGTTGCATCACTGTTTGTTATTGATGATGTCACAGAGACCTCCCAATTGACATGATGCTTCTGTAACATTCCATTCAGCAGGTTTAATTACAATGCAAGACTTAACTGAGGAAAAGAGTTGTATTTTTGTGGTGACAAAATACTGGTCTGAATGCTGCAAAAATGTGATGTCTTCATAACAGATGTGCTTCTTTGAAGATAATATATTAAAAGATCTAGAAAGACTATAAAGTCAGGTACAGTGTTTTAGCAGTAGTATTAAATCTTAAGGAATATCCCCAATGGGAATTTGAGGAGTTGTAAATTCTTTTAAAATGCTTCATTGTAAGATCATTTTGTTTTCACTAATTTGAGGTTCACCAATGGAATTTTACACTTTCTGTTCTTTTTTGCCATTGTTTTGATTTGTCCTGTAAAAGTCTGTGCTTTGTTGATTGCCTTCAGAAATTCTTTTGACTGTGTTAAATGTTCCAACTGCAAAAAATTAATAAATTCAGGAATGAACATAATTACAAGGATGATGTTCAGATCTTATTAATTCTCAGTCATTTTCTAATCCTCCTGACAGTTTAAATCTGTAAGCAGTATGACTTGCTGCCAATATTTGTGAGCACATTTGAACTCTTGTAGGATTACTCAGCAGTAGAAAATATCCTACTATTTGTTGCTAATGTGGATGGAGTCTTTTCTTGCTCTATAGCAGTAAAAGGAAGTGTTTGATAAATTTTGTAATTAGTACAACAAATGTGTAAATTTCAGTTTTAGCAATAAGTGATTGTATTCGGCTTTGTTGTGGAGAAAATTTTGTAAGTTCCTTAAGGATATGCTCCTCCAACTCTTTTCCTTTTTGTTTTTTTCTTTTCTTTTCTTTTTTACTTTTTTCTTTGACATCTTTCTTAGTTTTTATTCTTACTTATGAAAATCTCAATTAAAAATGAAATTAAAAAAACAAACGTGAAATGGTTGTACTTTTATAGCACAGGATGCCGATGCCTACCTTCAAGATAGAACTTCTTGTGAGGGAATGTTACGTTTTCTCAGTGCTCCAATCACAATAATTTTCACAGGAGAAAATGCAATTTAAATAGTAATTGCTTTGCAATAGCAGTGGTTGAACTAAGTGCAATATGGCTTCTACAGATGCCATGACTAGATTCATTATTCTTTTTTGTTCTCTGTCTCAGTCTTCTTACATTCAGTTTAAAGGTTTCTGTTAGCACTCAATTGCCTTCACATTCTTATTACCATCAATCTATATGGGAACTAGGATTTTAAGAAGGATTTCTTTGGTGTATTGCACATTTACCTGTTTTGCTATGAAGGGCCTGCTGTTTTGTCCTTTCAGTTCCTTAATATTTAACAATACCAGGTACTTTAATCTCATTCTTTGTTTTTTCTCCCCATATAAGTTATGCTGTCCGTTAGCTTGGGATACCAGTACAAAACTTTACCCCCTCTGCAGAAGGAATTCATTAACTTCACCCTTGCAGATATGTGTTTCACAAGAGTGTTCTGTGGTTGATTTGACAGATCATCTTGCCCTGAAAGGCATTATTTGCTGTGGGCAAATAGATGGCTAGCTAATTATGAGGTTTTCTGTGTTTACCCCTTCTGATATTTCTGCATCCCTTTTCTGTTGCATTGCTCAGTCTCATGTCTGTAGTTCATGACTGGGAAGATGTACAGAATAAATACTTTTTGTTCCAAAAAACTGCTGAATGCTTACTCTCATGTGACTGAATTTTCTCACAAACTGGAGCTGCCAGGATCTGTAATGTCTGAAGTTTGCTAGAATCCATAGCAGGAGTTTTCCCTCACCAAGTTTTATTTTAAAAAGGTTAATTCATGCTCCTTTTTATATTTGTCCTGGAGTTACCTCCCAACTCTAGTCCAGTTTGTTAATTTATCATGTAATCTGCTCATTTCCCCATATTGGGAGGTGTGCACAGCCCTGTTTTTATAGCACAAAGATTAGCTTCACTACTTTCCAAAGGTTTTTTGGGGAAACCATTGTGGTGTTTTGCTTCAGCTGGTGCAGTGAGGGTGGATGGATTTTGGACAGTAGTTAAAGTGCTTCCAGACCACAATTTCTCACCAGGACTGAGTAGGAAGGAACAGAGGATTTTGTTATTAATGGCTGCAGTGTTATTATGTAGTTGCTTAGCTCACCCAGGCATGGATTATAAGTGCAGAATGAATGGCATTATTTTGATGTCCAGCACCTGGCAAGAAATAATCTCACCAAGGCTAGTTTTTGCAGTAATTTAGACTTCTTGCTAGTTGCATAAAAAGCTCTAAGGGTCATTATGTATTTTTATAAACATTTTTATAATCAGGAACAGAAGGTAAAATCTCACTTTAGAATGAGATTGGATTGGTTTGTAGAATGGTGTAGAGTAGTTGTTCTTCTGATTTTGCTACCTAACCCTGGATATCACAATAAACTGCTGACAAGCAATTTGTCATGGCATTGGTACAAAGGTTGTACCATGAGCTACATGAATAGTGAGGCTTCTTGGACTCACCTTTCCATAAGGAGTCCTTTCTGTGCTACGGGATAACCTTATTGGGGCAGCCTCAGAAGTGTTCTCTGATGTGACATGAAGAGGTGCAGCTTGTGAAAAAACCTGGCAAAACATTGGCAAATGTGTACAGTGTCCTAGTATGTGCATAAGGGGACTCGCTGAATTATGGCCCATATCAGCTTGCCCTTAGGAAAGCTTGTTTTCTATTGTATTAGAATGCAGAGATAGACCCATCTAAGGTTTTTCTATGCAGGTTTGATGCTGCTCCCTGATATTTCAAAGGCCCTGTCTTCCTACACTTGAGGTATGACTTCAGTTACCTGAATAAAATAAAATGTTGTTTTGTATCTTTGTATAAAGGAGGATAGCCTCTGTTGCATTGGGATAGCAAAGTAAATTATATATTTGGAATGAAATGTATTTTTGTCTACTGTTTATCGGAATGCATTCAGTATTTAACTGGCTTCTTGTGTGTGGTGGTCCATACGTAAAACTGGGAACACGGATGTCATATTTGCAAAGTGCAGCACCATCTTTCATCCATAGGTTGCAAATGATGCAGTGGATGCAGACATGCATTTTCTTCATGTCATAACTGCCTTATAACCTTTTTTGTTTAAAATTTCTGTCACCAGTTGGCTTCCTTCATGATGCATTTTTCCCATTCCTTGCAAGCAGGTCCCATCAAAACTATGTAAGATTAACATTAATGACCTGTTTCTTTTCCGGTCATAAAAGCCATTGTATTGTAGGTTAAGCAAGGACTCTGCTTCCTATTTTATCTGATGGCAGGTCTTTGAAATTTCAAACATCAAAAATCCAACATATCGTTTAGTCAAGTTAGATTGTTAGATAATTGTTCCTTAAGAATGGAGCTGTGTGTTGTGTGGTTGCTGCCAATATTTAGGTGTTTAGAGATGGACAGTATGAAGGTCCCCAGAAGAACTGTAGTAGCATGCTCAGTTTGGTCATAGTGCCTGTTTAGGAGTAGTGGTCCCAGGGAAGCATGCTGTGTCCGTCAGTTCCGCAAAACTTGCTTCCCATTGGTAATCCCAAGCCAAATTAGAAAGCAGCCTCATTTGACATAATACATCTAGTCTGTCCGTGACATAATACAACTTGTCTGTCCTTGACAACTGAACAGCGTTTGGCTGGCTAGAGCTCTTATAAGAGTTTTACTTTAAAAGATACTAAGCCTTTATGTTTGCATGCTCTGTGTGCTTAAAAACTGCTTGTGTACTGGTACTTGCCAATAATTAAAGGCTTGAGAGATAGTAGCACAAAAATCATAATGGCACAATCAGGTACTATTACTGAGAAAATATTGTCCTGCTCTTAGATCTGACTGGCTATAATAATGTTCCACACATGGAATTGAGCTTTATGCACATTTAATAATAATGTTTTCACCAGAAGGTAGGGGTTTGGTGTGTGTGTGTGTGAGGGGTTTAATCCACATTTGCTCACGTCATGAGTTTTCATTACAATTTTTTTTAATTGCCTGCTGTTGAATGATGTTTTTTCCTAAGAGAAGTACTCTTTCTTAACCAGGAAGCTCACTTGGGCGACCTTAAGCAAGATACATTCCCTCAGCATAACACATCTCACAACTTGTTGGTCTCATAAAATGAGATAAATTGTAGTGTAACCAGCCACAATCCCTTCAGATTCACTTGAAGGAAAGAATAAGTACCACATCCCCTTATCACCACATGCACATCGACTAGCACCAACAAATTGTCCAGGAACTTTAAGCACAGTCCAGTAGGAAGCTCTTCCACACAAACTAAATTGTATTGAAGGAGAGCAGTGCAAGAGGGCTGTTGTCTGAGGGCTGAAGCACAAGTTCTAACTTAAAGAAAAGAACAAAGAAATAGAAGGCAAAGTAGGTGGAGAAAACCAGAGGATACTCTCCAAAACAACTAAGTTAAAAACATCATTAAAACACCCATATATTTAGGCCCAGCATGGTGTAATGATTAGAGGGTTGGACCTGGATCTAGGACACCTATGTTAAATGACTTTGGGGCAGTTGCATTCTCAACCTAATCTATCTCACAGGGATGTTAGGAGGA
This sequence comes from Gekko japonicus, assembly GCF_001447785.1. NCBI lineage: Eukaryota > Metazoa > Chordata > Lepidosauria > Squamata > Gekkonidae > Gekko > Gekko japonicus. The sequence continues at coordinate 3,126,814 of NW_015176452.1, read as the reverse complement.
TAAATTGGAGAAGGGAAGAAAGTTGTAATCCACTTTGGATGGGAAGAAAAGTAGGATATAAAAGAAGTAAGTCAATAACTAATAGTCTTTCACTGATACATTTTTGTATATTGAGCCAGTACAATACAAACACCCTCCTAAATCTCAAGAGTCATTGTTTTGGTGGTTGTGTTGAAAGCTTGGGAGACCATAATATCTCCCATTGGCTTGGAGTATAGCAAAACTGGAATGGAAATAAATGAGTGTCTGTGGTGATCTCTAGTAATTTGTGACTAAAGTCCATACCAAAAAGCAAACACTGGGGAGCAATCTCAGATTCAACGTGGGATCATTTCTGACCCATTTTATCACTTTGAAGTCTATTTCCATTGTGTTGTCAGGTAGGATTCAATAAGTACTGTGAGTCAAATTGAATTAACTTGCTATAATATAATTAATGGCTCCTAGAAAAGCATTAAATATTATAGCTGTTTTAGAGCCTCATGCCTCCAGGGTATTTTCTGCTAACCCTTGATATTCTTGAATAATTTCTTGAATCCTTTAACAGTACCATTCCAAGCAGGTCTTACTCAAGTCTACTCAATGGGGCTTACTCCCAGGAAAGTGTTCTTAGGGCTGCACAGTAAGTAGCTTTGCTTCTATACTTTGTATTTTATCTGTCATCATCATAATTCACAAGGAAACTTCAAGTTTCTTTAAATCATTGAATTGGCAATAGCTGGTGTTTCAGCAAAGAGTTGTCGGAGCATATTAGGAAGCATAAGAAACATTGTCCTCCTGGGAATCCTATTTTATTACCACCAAATTTAATAATTCATAGGCAGAATATGTGGAGAGAAAGCTACATTGAAGGGTTACAACTATTTATCCTCTGATGAAAGTGTTTCCTTTTGTTCATGGATGGCTCTGCTTTTTCCTGTTCAAAGACGTGTTTCAGATTGATGTAGTTTACAGGGTAGAGTCTGTACCTCTTTCATGAGGACTTTCTGAATTTTAGGCTAAATATCTTACACTAGAACATAAGAACATAAGAGAAGTCAATGCTGGATCAGGCCAGTGGCCCATCCAGCCCAACACTCTGTCACACAGTGACCAAAAATACCAGGTGCCATCAGGAGGTCCAGCAGTGGGGCCAGGACACTAGAAGCCCTCCCACTGTTGCCCCCCCAAGCCCCAGAATACAGAGATCACTTGCCCCAGACTGAGAGTTCCCATCTATACTTTGTGGCTAATATCCACTGATGGACCTTTGCTCCATATGTTTATCTAATTACTGAACCCCAATGATTTCATTAGGAAACCTCTAAATATTTAGAGAGTCATCCTGTGTACTGTCTACTTCATGGAGCACCACAAAGGTTTGTGGCTAAGTTTCTTGACACAGCTTGGCCTAAGAAGTAATCTGATATGGATCACATTACTAAACCTGTAACTTAAAGGAATTCATGTATTTTTGAATGATAGATGAAAAGTGAGTTTTTGTTGCTACCCTGGATGACTGCATTTGAAAAGGTGAAGATCCCCTCGCTGAAGGATGATTGTACAATAGTGATAAAAGTTTGTGGGGAAATTTAGTATGTCCTGCCAATCTTTCTGAGGCCAGCATTAACCAGCCTTTATTTCCTGTCAATAGCATGATTTGTTTTTGGCCTTAGAAAGCTGTATGGAGAAAACTGAGATTAACTGTATTTCCCCCCCATAATTCCTCATCAGTGGTTCACATACATGGGGGGCATGGCTTAGTTGTAGATCACCTGCTTTGCATGCACAAGGTTTCAGGTTCAGTCCCCAGCATCTCCAATTAAAATGACCAGGTATAAGGTGACAGGAAAGACCCCTCTACCTTAGACCCCATAGAGCTGCTGCCAGTCTGAGGTGACAGTACTGACCTTGATGGACCTATGGTCTGATTCAGTATAAGATAGTTTCATGTCTGTGATGGGGGAAGAATGAAATTCCTGCAGTTCTGCAGTATGTTTGCAGTTGTATTGTGGAGGTAGTTAAAACTTCATTAAAGGAATGTGTGGTTGTAAACAACTATTAATCAGTTGCAAGTACTTTCTTTTGGGACAAGATGCTTCAGTGAGTGATTGTCATGCACTTCCATGATTTCTTAAATGAGGTGGATTGTCTAGAGGGGTGTCAAACATATAGCCCATGGACCGGAACCAGCCCATCCAGGGTTCTTATCCAGCCCGCAAGCAACTGGTCATTACCTTTATTGCCAGATGACAGAGGCTGTGCATTATGTCCCTCTATACTGTCCCAGTGATAATGTGTAACAGGCAGTGGAAGTGGGAGGGTGGGCATTAGGGGGATACTGTCAGGAAATATTGTTAAGAGTGTTAATGTTTTAAGCATGTTTGTATTTTGAGTAAAAAATAATATTGTTAATTGGATTTGCCTGTTTCCTTTATAAAGTTTATATCTCCAGTACCTGGCATTACATTTTATAACACACATGGCCCGGCCCGGCCTGCCAAAGTGGCATTTATCATATCCGGCCCACATAACTAATGAGTTCAACACCTCTGCATGGTAGTTAACCCTAGGCATGAGCACCAAACAGTGGTACCTGACCATTTTGTTCAGATCGCAGGGCCAGTTCTCCACCACAGCTGGCAACAGTGTCTGAGCAGGAAGCATGGGAAAGGGGGGTGGGAATTGCATGTGCCTGTAATTGCTTCCCAGAGCCACATAACCACAGCTGGTGCTGTTAGCACCACAAGAGCTCTGTTTGCATCTCTGTGCCTGGCTAAGTACAACCATTAGCCCCCACTGTCTTTTTTGATTGATTTTTTGCTGCCTTCAGGAGAGCCCTGCTGGATCTCTTACTCCATGTTCTGGTCACTGCACCTCAAAAAAGATATTACAGCATTGGAAAAGGTGCGGAAGGGGGCAACTAAAATGATTGAGGGGGTGGAACACTTTCCCTATGAAGAAAGGTTAAAGTGTTTGGGGCTCTGTAGCTCGGAGAAACGATGATGGAGGGGTGACATGATAGAGGTTTACAAAATTATGCATGGGATAGAGAAGGCAGAGAAAGAAGTACTTTTCTCCCTTTCTCACAATAAAAGAACTTGTGGGCACCCAATGAAATTAATGAGCAGTAGGCTTAGAAAAGATAAAAGGAAGTACTTCACTCAAAGAGCAATTAACACATGGAATTCACTGCCACAGGAAGTGGTGGCAGCTATAACCATAGACAGCTTTAAGAGGGGATTGGATAAACATATGGAGCAGGGGTCCATCAGTGGCTATTAGCCACAAGTTATAGATGGAACACTATGTCTGGGGCAGTGGTGCTCTGTATTCTTGGGGCTTGGGGGCATCAGTGGGAGGGCTCTGTGAATTTGGGCCCTGCTAGTGGACCTCCTGATGGCACATAGGTTTTGGCTGTTGTGTGATACAGAGTGTTGTACTGAATGGGCCATTGGCCTGATCCAACATGGCTTCTCTTATGTTCTTATGACTGCTAAGTTTACTCAGGTGTCTTTGGTGAGATACCTTGTCTAAAGTGTTTTGAAATCCAAGTATATAATGTCTGCCAGGTCACTGTTATCTAGATGCTTGTACCCTTTCTCAGAGAACTCCAAAAGGATGGTGAGGTAGGACTTCCCTTTGCAGAAGCCATGCTGATTTCCCCTCAGCAGGCTTTGTTCCTCTATGTGCCTAATAATTCCCTATTTCATTACCGTCTCTACTAGTTTGCCTAGGACAGACATTAGGTTAACTGGCCTGTAATTTCCTGGAGCCCTTTTTAAAAATCCATGTAACATTTGCTACTCTTCAGTCTTCTAACAGTGGTTGAATTTAGTGATAGGTAACATATAGTGATAGATCACATATACAGGTTAGTAGATCAACCATTTCACATTAGAGTTCCCTAAAAATTTTCAGGTATATGCCATCAGGACCTTTAGACTTATCAGCTTTTAATTTTCCCATTAGGTCTAGAATACCATTTCTCATCACTTTGATTTGACTCCGTTCTTCAGACTCCCTTCCTGAAAATAGTGGCTGTGGCATGAGTAAATTCCCCCCACCTTCCACAGTGAAGTGAGAAGCAAAAGATTCATTGAGTTTCTCTGCCATCTCCCCATCTTCTTTTAGCAATTCCTTTATTCTTTAGTCATGCAAAGGCCCAGCTGCTTCTCTGGCTGGTTTGCTGCTCTGGATACATTTAAAGAAATGTTTATTGTTTGTCTTGGTGCTTTTAGCAACTTGCTCCTCAAATTCTGTTTTTGCATGCCAAATTATTTAATTACATTTCTTTTGCCAGAACCTGTGGCCCCTTCTGTTCACTTCATTGGGCAGACCTTCCACTTTTTAAAATTAGCATTTTTACTTTTTATAGCCTCCTTGCATTGCTAACCATTCAGGCATTCTTTTAGATTTGGCAGTGCCTTTCCTTACCTAACATCTTCCTAGTTAAACATGTTCTTAGTTTTCTTCAGCACTCAAGCAATCCAAAATGTACTGGTAAGATTGCTAGCTAGTATAGATTATATATAATTATAGATTAGATACATTACATATTTTGTTGAAAGAACTGAACTGATTACCAGTTTGTTTTGGGGTACAGTTCAAAATGGTAGTCCTTAGCTTTAAAGCTTTAACATTCTAGGACTATGGTATTTTTAACAATCTGCTTTTATTTGCAATCACTGCATTTGGTATGTATTGTGTTCTGTTTTTTGTTGTTAAGGTTTTATGGCCTTGGAAATATAGTGATTTTATTACCTTGTAAATATTGTCTAAGATGTGGCTTTTATTATTACTACTATCATTAATATCCTGTTCACTAGTATTCTCCTGAACATCAACTATTTTATAGTGCAATACTAGGCAGAGTTACTCTGGTCTAGCCCCAATGGGCTTAGAGTGGAGTAACATTGTATAGAATTCTACTGATATTACCAACATATAGGCAAACTTGTGAAATGCAGAATTTATCAGTCCAAGCCATTGTTCTGTTTGGAAGAATTCCAGAGCAAATGGATTAGGATGAACTACATTGAGGATTAAGGAAGTGGTGCATGGTAATCAGCATAATGAAAACTTGGGTTTAAAAACAAAAACAAAACAGAAATGCTAGGCACTCACAAGTTACTGCCTGCTTCTGAGAGATTCCTTTGTTGATCCCAGATAATGAGAATGTTCATGAGCATCAGCTTTTGTCATGATATGTCTCAGGTGTATTAGGAAAGAAAGAAGGACCACACCAATCGTAGTGATAAAAATAGGAAAAAGACTGTGATGCAATGAAGAATATTTATTGTTCAGGTAAAAAAAATCCTACATGTATTGCCAAGTATATCAGGATTAGTTCACATACCATCCTTAATGTCTCATATTAAAACTTTTTTTTAGTCCAGTGGTGCCTTTAAGACCATATTAACAAAAAAAATTAGTCCAGTGGTGCCTTTAAGACCAACAAAGTTTTATTATAGGTATAAGCTTTTGTGTGCATGCACACTTCTTCAGATCCCCACCTGAATCTGTCTTCATATTAAAACTGTACTGCACACATGCACACCCGGCTTGGAAAAATGAGTGCCTCTTCAGCTCAGCACTTGCTCACCCTGCAAAATAAATCATGACTGGATTTATTTACGAGGAGGAGGACACCTGCCTCTCATGCAAAGCAGCAGAACCTAAGAGAACTCTTGGTGGGGAAGGACACAAGCCTGCTGTTGCACATGGATACTTGTTAAATCGGATCTCTGTTTTGTGGGTTTAGTTGAATGTGAAAGTACAGTTGGTACTTCAAAACAAGTGGGTAATTGATCTTGTATGTGTGTTTTTCTTTAATGGAGATGTTGTTGAAACAATACCCAGAGCACAGAACTATGTTACAAAAGACTAGGCAGAAAACACTCCAAAGCCTACAAGAGGGAATGGTAATGGCTTGGCTGAGCTTTGGAGCTGACAGCTCTTCCCTTGTACAACCCAGGTGTGTTTGCTAATAAGTCTCAGGTGTTTCTCATGTTACAACATGAATAAGTGACTAGGTGTTATCATGATAACATCTCAACTCCATATATGATTTATCAAAAAATGCACTAATAAAAAAAGCCACTGTAATTAATTTGTCATGTACTTTCCCACCCTACCCCACTCTGAGTTTTAGGATCTAACTAAAAAGACAAGGCTAGGTTTTGTCATGAAGCAGATGGGAGTTTAAACAGTAGATTTTGGTATATTTTGAATCACTTTAATAGTCACTAGCATTTTTTGTCCCAAGATGTTTTATGACCATTACAGAAGTGTGAAGGCACTATCAAGTCTCCTCCTCAATCAAGTAAGCATAAGAGTTCTTTGCTGCAAGTAATGGGAGTTCTTTCTGCTGCCTCTTAAAGCAATAGCCAAAGGTGGGGAGAGAGTCTCTTTTTTATGTAGCAAACTAGTGACTAAGTAGAAAGATGCAGCTGGATCCTATATATGTGTAGTTGATGATAACAATTATAATGGGCAAGTAATGGTTTATGGTACCTGTTGTAGTTACTGTAGTTTCCAA
>NW_015176452.1:3083600-3120225 GCF_001447785.1 Gekko japonicus | reverse complement strand
CAGTGTTTCTGTACTGACTATAGTACCCAACTGCAGCATTTAATATGTTCAGGAGCTTTTTGTTGCAGAACTTGAACCAAAGAGATTTGCCTGTACTGTTTGTTTGTTTGTTTGTTTTATACATCTGTTTGTCACTTTCCAATGTAAATTTCCTAAAGTAACTTACAAAAACAATGTATTATTATTAACTAACATTACTGCATTAACAGTATCTAGTGGAATGGCTGTGACACAGCCAGGGAGGTTCTGCTGTTCAGGTTCCTCTGGAAGATGGTGGAATCCAAAGGAGGCCACTGAAGTCCCCTCATGACCTTTGGATAGAATGGGTCAGTAGAATGGTTTGCTTTGCAGGGATCAAAATGTAATGACTTTGCTCCCATACTAGCATTATGATACATCAATAGCATGCCTGTGTAGAGCTATTGTTAATCTTCAGTTTGAAAACTGGAGAACCTATTGAAATGATGAGCGTTAGAGCAGATGTTGAGAATCACTTGATGCTTGTTGGAAAGTTCACTTGGGATCCCATTCATGGGATTTAGGTGTTCTCTGAAGATTAGCTTTAGAGACAGGTTACATTTTGTTAAATTTAGTGCCTTGGTTCATCAGTTTATGTACAAAATTAGACTACGGCTTCCTAGGACATTGTTTATTGGCCAGCTGTTGTTCTGTTCAGTGAAAGTACCCCACAACACCTGTCCCTGCTCTGTCTGCCTTCCATCCCAGGCAGTATCCTGTTCAAGTCAGCTGCCAAGTATATTTCCCTGGTGGAAAATGATATATAATGTGATTCTGGCTAGGGCTTTACCTTGGCTTAATTGCTGTTTGTGAAAGGGACTTTGTTAAAGAGACAGTCTCTTAAGAAAAATTAGTTAGCTCAAATTCAAATAGCACTGATCTGAAATGGATGTTAGCTCCATGCTTTAGGTCTTCACCATTGTGCAGTTTTTGTATTTGCAAAGATGGTCCTTTAGGTCTGAAAAGTACCAAGGAGGTATCAAGAACTGAATCTGGAAACTTACATACAAAGCATGTGCTTGGCTACTGAGCTGAATTGCTTCCCTACCTTTTTCTTAAAAGACCTGATTCACCACACTTTTGGTTTAATAGTCAAGTGCTGAACTGGTAGCATGAGAAACTCTTCTGGGGAATAATCTCAGCTATAGTAACAGCTACTAAATCCCCATAATGGCTTGTGAACTTAAAATAGTAAAATTTAATAGCAAAATCTGGCTTTTCTTTCCTCTGTTGTTTTTGGTAACCATTAAAGCTGAAAGCTCACAATGACTTTTGTCTGCCAGATGCACTATGTGGGCAATTACTGGGGGTTTGTTTGTTTATTTGTTTTTGCAGAAAATATGACATTTAGGAAATCTTAACATTGTAGGGCAGCTTTTAATGGTGATATATGTTCTATGTTGTTGTTTTTTAATTTATTAAGCTCTCCTAAGGAGTGTGGTATTATGACTAAATAAGTTCTTACATTTATATTCAATTTTTTGCTTATGCTTTGCAGTATTTCTACTTGAACATGGTTGTTTCTCTTTCTGAACTGAGAGACAAGCTCAAAATCAGAACTGAAACTAAGAATGAAGGGATACAGCTGAGGACTCACCTTTGATTCCTCTAAATTTCAGGAAAATGTAAAAAGAAGTGGATTATTCCCTAATCTTTAAACAGTCTGAGCCTTTCCCCCAGTGAAAAGCTATAACTGGCCAGAATGTTTGGCATTGTATTCTTACAACCCGTCCCCCTTATAATTTTTGTGGTAGTCTCAGTATCGTAAATGAATAATACTATACAAACCTTGGGAACAGCAGATGCCTCACTAAAATGTGCTGATTTTTTTTCTTTCATTCACATTGTTCCATAATTGTGTTTGAAACAGCTTACAAAATTGTTATAGCCAAGTGTTGCTATAACATGGTTTGTGTTCCACACTTAATGTAGCTACACAACTATAACAAATCTGAAAGCACAGATGTTAGAAATGATGATCTTGTCCCTGGCCATACTGTACAGGGGAGGCAGATTGCAGCTACACTATAATCTCATAGCAGCTCCTGGCATTTGCTTTTGGTCAGGTCTGCAGCATAATTCTAGACTCTTTATCAGCCCTATACCTAGTATCATTCATTGCACTATTAGTCCTTTGCTATTTTTTGCAGTTTAAGTGGAAATGTAGCTGATGAGTATAATGCTAACATGTTAAATGTACATATTGTTATGTTTTCAAGATAAGAGTTTTACTCATTGGTGAGTTGTTCCTTTGTGGAACTGAGGATAAATCTAACCTCCATGCCCTTCCATCCCTTCTGCTTCAAAACATCTGATGATTTGTTGTCAGGTTTGCATCATTCAGAATCTACCAGAGATGAAAAAGCATTCCGTTCTGAATATTGCCTCAGTTCTGAATGGTGCAAATTTGTGGTGAATTGCCATTTTTCTTGGCTAAACAGCAACTGGAAAGGAATGAAATAGGGCTAGCAACAATCCCATCTCTCACACTTAAAATTTCCATGAAATATAATATTTAAAAAGCATTGCTTTTAGTTCCAGTCAATGGTCTTTCTGTTGGGTTACTCATACCTGTTTCTGAACAAATGTAATCTGATTGAATTCTAGACCTAAGCAGATCCAGTTGTCGAAGTAGTGGGCAAATTAATCATTGTTCTAATGCGTGTTCTCTTTTTTAAAAAAAAACAGGAAGTAATAATATGAATATCTTCAGTAATAATGTTCCAGATAAATCAAAGTCTTAGTAAAACATGTTGGTCCCCAAAACAGTCATACACCTGATGTCTGGGATCATTACAGATACGCATGAAAATCTACACATGATTTTTACATGCTTGCTTATCTGGAAGCAATTTCCACTTAAGATATTGAAAATATACCAGGTTTGCATGTTGTGTTTTGCTTTTTATTTGTTCTGAGTGAAAGGTGTAGTCTCATTTGCTTCGTGAGATCAAGTCCTAGATAGTAGCACAGTACTAACTGGAAGTGAGATTACTGTGTTTTAATAATGTTAAAATGAAATTATGTAAAACCTGGAAGAGTGCTAAGATAAGACAGTAGGTAAGGGAAGGATAATTATTGTTTTGAATTATTCATTTCTGGGTCATCAGAATGTGTTCTAAATCTTGGGCGATCTCAGGCATATCACAGAAAACCAGTATATCTGTAGCAAAAACTGCTAGCGCATCAACGATTTTAGGGTTTTTAGACTGCAGTCTAGACATTTGTTCTGTTCCTTTAGAAATAACAAGCAGGAGGTGCAATAGCAGCCTGTACACCCCAAATCACTAGGTTGCTTCTTTATTCAGCACCCAGTTCTACCTTTCCCTTCTGCAAACAAACCTAATATTAAACTTGCAGTGTGTATGCTGATATACTCTTGTCAACATTAATTGATCCAGAACCTTTGCAGCTGTGTGTTTTTAAATGTAGTTAAGAATCGGAATTTCTGTCTTTACTTCACCTGTTAACTCATGGTGAAAGAGAACTTCCAATTATGGCAGTGTACTTAACGGTTGTTGAATAACTTATCTGTATCCTTGTGTATCCTTGGCTGTCATTAGACTGCATCATCAGATTACTCATGAGGGTGTGGATAACTGCAAATTGAGTAATTATCATTTTCCCATCCAGATTCAAGAGCGTGAATGCTGAGTGTTTGGTACACGTTTGTGTCTTCATCTTCCAGTATCTTATGAATGTCACTTTCTTGGCTTTTACCTTGTTAACACTTTAGAATTGGACTGAGAGGCCATTCCAAGCTTAGCAAATGTTTCCATGTAAGGAAGGCTTTCATTTGCCCATGGCAAAGAAAGGTCTGGAGCCAGTGGGAATGCATATAGTGTTGTTGTTGTTGTTGTTCAGCCACACAGTCGAGTCCGACTCTTCGCAACCCCATGGACCAGATCACGCCAGGCCTTCCGGTCTTCCGCCGTCCTCTGAAGTTTGCTCAACTTCATGTTCGTTGCATCTATGACACTGTCTAACCATCTCATCCTTTGCCGTCCCCGTCTTCTTTGACCTTCAATCTTTCCCAGCATCAGGGTCTTCTCCAGTGAGTGCTCCCTTCTCATTTGGTGGCCAAAGTATTTGAGCTTCAGTTTCATTATCTGGCCTTCCAGGGAACAGTCAGAGTTGATTTCTTTTAGGATTGACTGAGTTGATCTTCTTGCAGTCCAAGGGACTCTCAAGAGTCTCCTCCAGCACCATAGTTCAAAAGAATCTATTCTTCAGCGCTTGGCCTTCCTTATAGTCCACCTCTCGCAGCCATACATGACTGTGAGGGTGAGGCAAACCAAGAGAAGATGCCTGGGAAACAGGGCAGTTACCAAAGCGAACAGAGGAAAGGTAGCCTAGATGTAAGAATAAGAAAGACTTTGAGCAATAGTCTCTGGGCTAGGAGACCCCACTGTGAAAGTTTTTAAGAACAGGGATATCATGAGGCAGGAAATTCTAGACTTGCTAGAAGGCAAGAACTGCAGCAGGAGGAGAAAATACTAAAGTAGCAGTCTGACAGGCTGTCAGGCAAAATGGCCCAATTGTGCATGATCTGTACCTCTTGCTGACTGATTAAGGAGAGTGGGAGGTGAAATACACTGTCAGTCACAGCAGCTGAGGGAACCAGAGTAGAATGTGCATAGGGTTTTAAAGGTCTCCAGGCAGTTCAATTTTGTTTGTTTGCAAATTTACTTTTTTTAGCCTTCTGTTTACATTTCCTAGAAGTTCACACAAAAACCTTTGCACAGAAAGAGTAGGAGGGACCATTTAAAAACTGGGACCCTCATACTGGGACTTTGTTTCCAAAGCCTGTTATATAGAGTCTGGAAATTAGAAGGGTAGTCTTTTCCCTTCCTCCTAAAAGAAATTGATTATATTTCTCTCATTCATACTGACATACACACACACACGCACCTCTTATGCTTTGCTTCAAGTGTGCTTCAAGGCAGATCTGACCTACAGTGGTACACGCCAATGCTATTTCTGGCTTATTAAACTTTGCTCAGTGTTATAGTTTAACTTTCATTTTCCATGCTGTGGTATAGTGAAGGCAGCAATTTTGGATGCTCCTTTGCATTGAGATGCAGAACTTTTAAAAAGTGGCTTTGTCTTCACTTTCCTGCAGCCTTTTAGAAAACACTCACTCTGCAAAAATTTTAGTCTGAGACTTTCTGAAGATGGTGGAAATGTAGTTGCAGGGAATGGTAAGAGGAAAAAGGAAGACACTGTCACCCACAGCTTGTTAGGGCCATTCACTGAAAACATGGCTGGTGCCAGAATGAATGCCCCTGCTCCTAATTAAGCTCAAGGAAGCAATGGGCTGGTTTTAATTGAGAACAGAATCCCTGCTAATGGTGCCAGCAATTAAAAAAATACAATGAGATTCAAAGCATGAAGTGCACAGAAGACAGTGCTGACTCTTTATTATGGGGTTAGCTCCATCAGGCCACAAGGTGAAACCCACTTCCCAACATGTTGTTTGGAAGAATAATTGGATTCCAATTATGGGTAGAGTTTGCACTTAGTGATTTAGGGAGCTGGATATTTGCTAGATTAACAGCCAAGCAGCCCAACTTTGGGAAGAAAGCATTTCCTGGTGATTCTGACAGTGGGAATCAAAACTGGAAAGCTTCACCTAAGTCAGTATGGCTCCAATTAGCCTGACTTTCATATTTGAAATGCTTTCTCTTTGGGTCATGAGGGTTCAGACTTTTGGCATGTGCAGTACATTTGAATCTTAGATCCATTAATTATTCTTACTTGCTGTTGTATTTGCTTTGAAATATTCAGCAGTCACATTCTTGGGCTGTAACAGCCCTGCATTACTCTTTCCCTGCAACAAATTTATCCATTTAAAAAGCAAACAGTTATTCCAGATCTATGCTAATTGGGTTTGTCACCTGCTCTGGCTCCTGTTTTCAAAGCAGCTAATGAGCTGTGACATACTGATTTAGCTGCCACCTCAAACCACACAGATTAAAAAAAGAATAAGACTTTAATATGCTAAGGGTTTAGGTGCATCCCTGTGGTTTTTCTGTGGTCCTTTTATGTCAGATGATACCACCTTGAGTGGCAAGCAGAACTTTTCAGAAGATCCGAAAACTGTTTTTTTCACAAGCATGTAGCTTGGATAGCAGTTGCTACTTCATCTCTACAAAGTAAGTGACATTCATAAAGTACAACTGCTGTAATCTCTGCCTCACACACATCCTGGTTGGGGCTAACTACAACATTAAACTAGGGTGACAACTTGTCACACCCCAAGGCCACCCCTGGGGGGATGCTGCCTTCCACTGTCTCGCACTCCACTGTCTCGCATGCCGCTGTCGGGACACTCCTCAGGCCTCAGAATGGGAAGAGAGGAGTTGAGAGTCACCCAAGATCTCCTGCTTTCCCAGCTGGAAGTCTTCATTTTATTCACAAGCCTCCAGCCCTACTCCTCCCTGGCCTGTTCTCAGGAGCCTCCTTTTATGTCTCCCTCCTTCCTTGTCAACTCCACCCCTTCCCCCAGCCTTCTGCCTGTCAGCCCTCAGGCCAGCGTCCCCAGCCAACCTCCATCTGAGCCATGACTTCGCCTTCTGGCCTTCCCCTTGTTGTGGGGTGGGGGCAGGCCCAGGGCCCACCCTTCCCGGCTTCCTTAAACTGGTCCAAGCCTTGGGTCAAAACCCCTGGTCCAAGCCTTGGGTCAAAACTCAGGATTCCTGTTGGAGGCCTGCTTTTCCTGACACCTTCAGGTTCTGTGGTGGGGACGGTGCCTTGGAGGCTGCTGAGGGTGTTCTGTCACTTTCATGGGGCCGTCATCCAGCAGCTCTGCATGCTGCTCCCAGAGGTAGTCCTTAGGTTTGAAAAGTACCAAGGAGGGCTACAACTGGGGCCACATTGCCCCGGTGGATCCTCCATTGGCTGCTGCCACCATCACGGCCTGTCCTTGCCTGAAGCCTCCCAATATCCTCCAAGGGCCCTGGAGAGTCTGTCAGGCAAGGAGTGGGAGTGGCCCCATGACCACTGCAAAGTCTGGGTCCACCAGGTTCATCGGCTGAGGGGTTTTGAAACTTCTTATTTGCAGATATTTAATATAATTCACCTGTCTCTTTCATTTCCAATGATACTGTTGTAAAGCACATAATGCACTGATGGAGCTAAGTAGGTCTGGTCAGTACCTAGATGGGAGACCTTCTGGGAAAACTAGCTATATACCATCTTAAGCTCCATGACAGAAAAAGGTGGGATGTAAATAAATACACTAATATGACCGCAGCCTATATAGATGAAGGTAAGAACATAAGAGAAGCCAATGTTGGATCAGGCCAATGGTCCATCCAGTCCAAAACTCTGTCACACAGTGGCCAAAAATACCAGGTGCCATCAGGAGGTCCAGCAGTGGGACCAAGGCACCAGAAGCCCTCCCACTGTTCCCCCCCCCCAAGCACCAAGAATACAGTGCATCACTTGCCCCAGACCGAGAGTTCCCATCTATACCTTGTGGCTAATAGCCACTGATGGACCTCTGCTCCATATGTTTATCCAGTTCCCTCTTGAAGCCGTCCATGCTTGTAGCTGCCGCCACCTCCTGTGGCAGTGAATTCCATGTGTTAATAACTCTTTGGTGCCTTATACTGAATCAGAACATTGGTCTATCAAGGTCAGTTTTGTCTACTTTAACTGGCAGCAGGTCCAAGTAAACATCTTCCTTATCCCCATCCTACCCAATCTTTTTCTTAAACAGAGATGCTGGAGATTGAACCTGGGACCTTCTGAATACCAAAAAGTAGGTGCTCTGCCACTGAGCCACAGCAACAGGTGGAGGGTGGCATGCAACATTTCATTATATATCTGTGCTAAACAGGTTATAACACTTAGGAAACTATCTTTCTTTGTTGTAAAACATTGGAGCCACACTGAGAAAGGGTAAGCTGAGCTCCTCACTAGCACTGCATCTGAGTACATGTGTGATCACCATAGGTTTTTTTAAAAAAAGTTGGAGATTACTGTCTTGAAGAGCATGTCTTACTCCTATTTGTTCCTCACTGAGCCTTGAATAATGTCATTTCCTAAAATAAATCCATAAAACTAGCTAGGAGCCTCCTAAAACTTTAAATATCTGGCATGTAGCAGCAAGGACAAGAAAGTGATTTTACAATCTGCTTTTATCTCATTCACTCTTGCTTCTAAATTTCTCCTTCTGCATCCCCACCTAATCTACCTGATTCATATTTTAGAGATCAGATGACTATAACACCATCACCACTGTTACCAAACTGCCCAGTATTCATTGAGCTTTCTTTAATGGAGTCTTCAGAAAGTGAATTTATTCCATTCATGGCTTGCCAGAAAACAGCATTTTTGGACTCTCCTCAAGGGGACAATCCTGTCAGTCAAGTTGTCACAGACAATAATTACCCCCCCCCCCCCCCCCCGCCGCCGCCGCCTCCACATGTCAGATTCACTGTCTGTCTTCAGGGCAGTCAGTTAGGGCTTCCTATACAGACAGGCTATTTTCACCAAGTTAGTTTTCAACCTAATTAAAAGGATCCTGTCATTCCCTTTCTCCTACCCCTCAGGCCTCCAGTGGCCCCCTTGTTTGTTGCCAAATAAAGAAAACTAAAACTCGTTTTTCCATATGTGCACAGGTAGAGATACATAGCAATTCTCAAAAGAAAAACAACAGTAAGTGTAGTGAAGGTTATATAATTTCTGCTAAACTACTTAGGCAAACAGTTTTGGTCTGTCGCTACAATCCTACATAAGTTTGCTGGGGACTAAAATACATTTGATTCGAGATTTAATTATACTTAACATGAACAAATAAAGTTCAATTAGCTTTTAAGAATGTGATGTTTCAGTAATATAACATTAAGACAATTGAATAAGAAGAATAAGTAAGATGAAAGGACATCTTTTTGAGAGTCAACAGCACCCTGTTCTCCCTCTTGCTCTAGTGCAGGGGTGTCAAACATGCGGCCTGCAGGCCAGATCAGGCCTTCGGAGGGCCCAGTTCTGACCCTCAAGGCTCTGGATGTTTCCTGCTTCCTTTTCTAGTTCTGCTACTGCTGCCACGTCACAGCTTGCTTTACCAGTCTCTCTCAATTGCACTAGAGAGATAGATAGGCAAGCCTCTCCTGTGTGATTGAGAGAGCCTGGTAAAGAACTGGCTGAGGCTCCTTCCCCTCCTCCTCCCAGGTGGAGGGAGGAAATAGCCAGAGCTCAATTCCTGGCCAGGCTGCAGGAGACAAAGGGAAGCCTTTCTTTCCTTCCACTGGCTGAGGCCCCTCCCCGGAGGGGGGGAGGGAACAAAAAAGGGAGGGCTTGCTTTGCTGGGCTGCCTCAAACGCACGGGAGAAATACCAAGCATGTTTAAGACCAACAAAGTTTTGTTCAAGGTATGAGCTTTTGTGTGCCTTGCTACAGTGTGTATGTGTTTTGTTGAGATCTTTATGCCAGGGCTCTCCTGGATGCAACTGCCCCCCCCTTTTCACTCTATTCATGCCCTCATGATCTAGTCTTTCTCAGTAAGAAAGCAATATGAACTATTTTAGAGGAGGAATAACAACAAGCCAGTGAGGTGGATTAGGCTGAGAGTGTGTGTGTCCAGACCAAGTTCACCCTGCACATTTCCTTTGTAGGTAGTTATTTCTCTGGGGGAGAGTATAGTTTTGTAGACAAACACATGGCCCTCAGTCTCTGTCTTACCATTTCTTGCCTTACCATTCTGCTGCTTCTCTCACTTTGTGTCCAAAGACAAGCAGGAGGTGTGGCAGTCTTGTTCTCTACACTTGCTCACAGGCAGCAAGTCCTTCCATAAACCAGCCCCCCCCCCAATGGTGGCTCATAACCCACCAACCAGCACTCAGCAACTTTTAGGTTGAAGACTACTAGATTAAGAGAAGTTAAAAATATGCCTAAAAAGTATACTTTGTCTCAAGATAGTAAAATGACAAAGTACATACATGTGAAGATACAAGTTGTTGAAGTTAACAGTCTGATTCCCAAAACAATATGGGTCACTGAAAGCTGCCAAACAACCTCCATTATGGCCTGGCACATGTTCTCAGAGATTAAACAACAGGATGTCCAGCTAATCCAATTCCAGATGGAACTGGAAATCTTCTGAAATTACAGGATTCTGTGCTTTAAGAAAGTAATGAGAGTTTCTTTGAGAAAGAGCACAGAAACTGATAGGAAGGTAACACACACATCCTTTAAAGATCTGATCAGTTTGTATTAACTATGCGATACCAGCCCTGACCTAGATGGCCCAGGCTAGCCTGATCTCGTCAGATCTTGAAAGCTTAGAAGGGTTGGCCCTGGTTAGTATTTAGATGGGAGACCACGAAGGGATACCAGGGTTGCTATGCAGAGGCAGGCAATGGCAAACCACTTCTGAACATGTCTCTTGCCTTGAAAACCCTACAGGGTCTCTATAAGTCAGTTGCGACTTGACAGCAAAAACAAAAATGCAATGCCAGGTTTGCTGACTAGATAATCTTCTTCTTGCTTAAATATCAGTTCATTTTTATCCTCCTATCAATCAAACCCATGAATGAAAATAATGTAGCCAATGAAAACAGAAGTTTGAGTGAACTTTGACGTTCTTTTATAGGAGAGTTCTCATGGTTTCCCTGTTCTGGTGGCCAAGATGGAAGACAAAAATTACAATGTTAAGATGGCCACATTACAGAGTTTCATGATATCATCTAGGGTCTTGCCTTGAATAGGAAATGTATGTTATGGTAGGAAGAGGAAAATGGTGTATTTCCTTTCTAGGAAACTTCCTTAGACCAAGGGTTCCCTGGAAAACCCACTGGGAAGGTGCCACCACCACTCTAGACCTCCTGAGAACATCTAGTTGACCTGCTGAGAAGGTATTCTTCCAGCACAGTATGAGAGCAGTAACAAAGGGACAGGGTAAAAACCCCAGAAAATACCTTATAGTTAACCCCGATAGTACCCGTGCAGTCAAGTTGCATGGAGAAGAGATTAAGAGAAATATCTCAAAGAAATAAATTGTATGAGTTGGAGCCAAAAAAAAGTCTTTATAAAGAAAAGATTTATTACAAAAGGGGGGGAAGGGAAGGGGAAAGGTGGTTGTCCAAAAGGGGGGGGGACGGCAGATAAACCCATACAGGGAAAGGCACACAGCAACAACAGCACAGAGAGGTTCAAATGAAAAGCTAAACACACATTACCTAAGCTGTAGCAGATTCCTCAGAGCATGTGCAGAGATCCTTGCAGTAACAAGAGATGGGTCACTTAGGGAGTTATTAAACCCTACCTAAACCCCTGTGGACTCAGCGTTCGCTGAAAGCTGGACAAGAGAAAATCCCAAGTATCCAGCTTTTTATGGTAAATGGAACTGAACCTTAGCCAACCTCCTTTCTAAGAATGACAAGCTGATTTCTGCAATCCCACACAAACTGCCATCTCTGATGTCAGGGGCTACTATTACCAATTAGAGCCATATAACATATAGTCGTACCTCCATTTAGCATCTGGTAATGGCTCTGAACTTCCATGACATACAGGTGATCTGGTCCAGACTGAATTGTCCTTTCCTTTGTCCAAAAGGGAATAAGTTTGCCAGGATGGTCAAAGATGGAATGGAAATGAATGTGTCATTCTAATAGGACTTCCTGGAGTCCAAGATCCCAAACACTCTTGGTGGTGCTCTTGCCCTAGTAAGGTACTAGGGTTTCTAGCACAATGTAGTTCTTTGTCAGAGTATATCTTGAGCCATACACTTCAGTTGCAAGATCTTGGAGCAAAGAAGAGGAGTATTGCAGTTGATTGAACAAGCAGCATGTCCTCAGTCATCTTCCAGGGCTTTATAGGCAGGTAACATGTCCCCAGTCTTAAACTGAATGCTGTAGACAGCAGTTTCCTGTGAATCTGTCTTTATAAGGCAACTCTGCTCTGACCTGGGTGGCCCAGGCTAGCCCAATCTCAACAGATATCAGGAACTAAGCAGGGTCGGCACTGGTTAGTAACTGGATGGGAAACCACCAAGGAATTCATGGTCACTACACAGAGCCAGGCAATGGCAAATCACCTTTGAACATCTCTTGCCTTGAAAACCCTCTGAGGTCACCATAAGTAAGCTGTGACTGGACAGCAAACAAAAGGCAACTCTGGAAACAAAGTTGCCAAATATGAAAAGTATTTATTAATTATTTATTTATTTCGATTTATATCCCGCCTTGCCTGCACAGGTATCTAGGTGGTGCCATATAACATAGATTGGAATCTGCTGTGTCTCAAAGAGAGCAACTCAACAGCTCTTGTTGCTAATTTTTTTTTTGTTGCTGCAGTATCAGTTTATTCTTGTTCTCCCATGTTTCAAATCCTTGAATAAAAAATAATGTTGCCCATGAAAACAGAAATTTAAGGAGGAGTTAACTTTGATGTTCTTTTATAGGAGAACTGAATAAGTCTTAGTCTGCCTTCTTTATGACTCAAATATGTCCCTTTTATGTTTATGATGTCTACCTCACCAAGCAAATATAAAAGAGATGCTGGGTTCAGTAAATTAATTATGCATGTTTAAACAAATTATAATGTGTAACGAGTTATGATTATATTGGGTTGGATCCAAAGTCTGCTGGAAGGCACGTGCACCAGTGGAAAAACAGGACTGATTTTTTTAAAAAATTCCCAGCAGACTCAAACTTTGCTATTTATGCTGTTCCTGAAGGTCTCCCAGGTGCAGAATTTTGGGAAGCTCAGTCTGCAGTGAGGAGGACATGGGACAGTCCTGTCCAGCTCCCCGGATGGCACTTTGAATCGAATCCATGAAGATGACAACATTTAAAATAGGCTTACTATAGAGATGTAAAAATGTGACATTAAAACAATTTTAGTTATAAAAATATGCTCTTTTGTTTTTTGAAAGTTATACAATATAGTTTGTGTAAAAGGATATAAGAATATCAAATGCAATTCACTAAATGTTTGGTTGCAACGAAGTCCAGTTAAAATCAGTGGGTCATGCTGAATTAATTGGGATCTACTTTCAGAGAAGTTTGACACATCTACTCTTTCCGGGATGGGAGATCATTCCAAAATCCTTGGGAGAGTGCCCAGTTTTATTCTAGGAGATGAGCCTAGTTGGAAAGGAGTGCAACTTTTTGACCTGCACTTAAGCCTAGATGGTGTCAGGCAGGGGGACTTAAAAGAGTATGTGAGATCTGAGCTTTCCTCCCTCCGCTGGGAGTGTTCTGTGTGTGCATGCAAAAATGATGGGACAGTTTGCTTAAGGTAGGCACACTGCAGGATATTTGGCCCAGGGCTTCCCAAAGTATGGAGCTGACCCTGCCTCATCTCCTCTCTTTTTTAAATGCTTCCTCTCCAACAAACCTCTCAGAGGATATTGAACTTTTAAAAGAAAAAGACATATAAAGTGAAAAAACAGGCTGTTTAGACAGAAAAATAACATTTCACTATTGATTAGATTATAGTTGTATAGTCTGGTTACGATCTTGGAATCCCCATTGAGAAGTAGTATATAAATACATTCGTGACAAATATTCTTCTCGCCTTTTAGCATTTTGCAACAACATCTACTGTATAACCTTGCAGTGGCAAACAGTGTAAGGCTTCAGCCTTACACAAGAAGATCCAGTTTAATGGCTCATACATCAAAATAATGTTCTATTGCCAAGGAAAACTTTTGGGATACTTATTCAAGGAACAAAATATACTGTCCATGGACCAAGTGAAGCCTCCACATAGATTAAATTGGAAAGTATGATACTGGATACACCCTCCTGCATTGCTTGTCAGGCAATGAATCATTGTTTTAGAAAAAGTACTAGAGAAAACGCAAAAGAGAGCTTGAATTTTTGCAACAAGAATTTACACAGAAGTAAGAAATCAGAATGATGGTATGTCTGTCATTTAACTCTCTAGTCCACAGAGTCAGTAAAAAACGAAGTGCAGCCAAAAGATTCAGATCAATTTTTTTCCTGCCAAAATAAAAACCACTGAAAATCTGATTTTCAGTTTACAACTGTCCCTGGGCTACACATCTGTGATCCAGAAAATACTTGCTAAAATCATGATGCTCCTGGCAGTACATTGGCAAGAAAGGGAAATCCACATCTGGTCTCCCTTAAATTATTCCTTATGTGTCTAGAATCTTATTCCACAAGTTGGCCTGAATGAACAACATCAAAGTCTTTCTTTTCATGTGACAGATTGAGAATTCGTGTTCCTGTTAATCCCATGCAAAATGTAATGAACGGCAAATTTTTAGAGCTGAGGTAGCCACAGCAAAATATTGTTTATTCAATTATAGTTTATAATTCAGCAATGTTGAAATCCTGCTGGCCAGGATTTCACATAGCAAACCTAGCAGTAATCAAATATTTCTTGGTCTCTTCCCAACAGATACACTTCATGCTTAAAGAAATAAGTTGAAAGAAAAGGGAACAGTTCAGCATAATTGTAAGAAAGCAGTACAGTTATCCCAAAGACGTGTAAAACTGAAGTAACCTGATTTCAGCTTGAGGGGAAATGGAAAGGTATTAAAAAGCAGTCTGTTGTCTGAGACGGGCTACTTCCAACTGAGGTCCTTGGCTGCAGGGCTCTTCCTTTCCCAAAAGGAGAAGGAACCAGCAGCCGCAGCAGCAGACGATGAACCAGCATTAGCTTTTAAGAGGAATCCTCTGCTTATATTGCTTCGCTTGCTGCTGCAATCTGTGTTGAGCAATCTGTAATTATTCTCTCCAGAGAGTCATTCCGTCACTCCTATCCATCAACTCAGTAAGGTTTCTTACCCCTCCCCCCAAATTTTCCTACAATTCCTGCATCAACTGGCTTTGTTCAATTCCTTCCTGTCTAAAGGCTGTCAGTTAAGTCAGGAATAGGCCAGATTTATCATATAGGTCACCAATTCTGGATGCAATCTGGTAAGCACTAGCAGTTTTGACTGTCTTGTTTTTCTCAGACCAGGCCTTAATGCTGCTAGGCAATGGCCATTTCTTGAACAAAAGCAGGGGCTAGTTTAATTTGATGTAAGCAATTTATTTCTGAAGGCGTTGCCGTGTTGCAAGCCCGGATATCTGACCTTTTAAATATACCATTGAATCAGGAGATTCAGCAGCAGTGATTTTGTCCATCTGTTCTTTCCTCTAGCCTTTGCTTGCTTAGGATATCCCTCAGTGGCCGTTCCGACCAGCAGGGGGAAGGGCAGATAAACCACAGGGGAAACAGGCTGGTGAAGTTGCGACTGCAGATTCTGCCAGTTTGATGGCAGGTTTAAAGTTCAAGAATTAATCTCCTGGTTGCAGTGTAGCAACCCAGGATTCTCATTCAGTCATCCAGGCATAAAGTGTTTTCTACAGGCACATGACTGACGTATCAAACAAGTGTGAGCAAACAGAGCTTCAAATGGGCACAGTTACAGTGTGAATGCTTACAGCCTATTGGCTAGCCCACTCAGTAAAATATATGGTTACCAAAAGAGTGTTTTACAAGAGGGGACCCATGAGAATCGTAGGCGGGAATCCTAGTGGCAGCAGCACCATTCACTCAGTCTCCCACCACCCTTCCCCACTGCTCTGCCCACCCGCAGTCTGGTTTGCAACCTCCATGGGTCCTATCTGATGTGATTGCAGTGGCTTAGGTTCTCGTGCCCCCTCATCCCAGTGAACTCCTGGGGAGAGAGAATTTCACCCATCCCCTCCATTGCCTCGCCACTCACCATTCCCCCCATCCATCTGCTGCCTCATTCTACCTGCCACTCTTCACCCTGCCATGCTGCCCACCAGTTTGTCTTCTGCCCCCGTGCCACCACTCTCCACACAGTGACATGGAGGAAGATCCTGCCCAACCCTCCTATCTGGCTGAAGCAGCTGCTTCCTGACCTCTGATGTCTCCCACATGCAGCAAGGAGGGTGGCTACTACTGGCCAGCAGAGGAGCATTGTCTGTACAAGTGTAGACAACATTCTTCTGTTGTGAGAACAATTACCCATATTTTAAGGTGTTCGTATTTTTCTGCAAACCTGAGGGGATTTTCTGCAAACCTGAGGGGATCCCCCAGGCTTGCACAAATATCTCCTTTCTCTCTTCATGGCCTTGATCCTCAGATTTAAGTGTCTGCAGATGGGATCATATTGAGAATTAGATATATTGATGGTTCATATGTATTTTGGATAGGTTTGACCCATAAGAAACCACACTTAAAATGTAGCAGCTTGTGATTTACCTTGTTGAATTTTACTGCACAGGTTGCAGTTCCATGAAGACTGGTAAGCATTCCAAAGCTTAAATGGGCAGGGAAATAAATATCACTTGGAAGCTGCTGAGATCTATTCTCTGCCAAGAGAGATTTATGATGTGGTGAGAAATTGCTTTGGTAGCTTTCGAGCGTATTTCATATAGTATTGCAAACAGCAAATATTAAAATGAATTGTTGACTTTAAAATAAAAAAGAAGAAAGGAAAGCCTACTTAGCTAAAAATGCAGGCCTCTTTAAATTTTTAGCTGAGATAGAATTTGGCACTGCTGCCAGCACAGAATCTTTTTCAAGATTATCTTCTCCATTGATATAGAAATGCTCTGAGATGTGTGGTTCCACATTCCTTGCCTGTAGCAATACAGTCTGCGTTTACATTTTTTCTGGGAGACTTGAACTTTTTCCCCTTCGTACAGTCAGATACTGCTTTGTATTTTATAAAGATAAAATTAGATGGGAGCTCACTCCGTTGCACGGCACTAGGGTCTTGAACTGCCGAGCGTACAGACTTTCCAGTCGGCAGCTCAGCAGCTTAACCATGGACCCTACAACCACCTAGCTTTGGCCAAAAGAGGAAACCATAGAAAGACCTTCTAGCCCAACAAAGAACCATTTAACAATAGCACAGAGTTGGTCTGGTGATTCTCCCTTGCCCCTCTTATAATTCCAGGTCACACTTGTTCAGTGGTTTTGACAGCAGCAAACGTTAAAGCAGATGAATTTTAGAAGTAGAACTATGTGTGGTAAAAGGTTACCAGTTTAGTGCTTTCCCAATAAACACATGAGGTTTTTCTTCATTGAAAACCACACAGCAATGTGATAGAAAGAAAATCCATGTACAGGCAAAAGATACTGCTGATTCTGCCAAAGGCTAGCAAGGAGTTTGGGCAGGTTAGTGAATTTCCGAAGACTATTGTCTCTCTTGTCTGAGAATTCCCAGAGGTGGTGAAATAGCAAAAGTAACACCGGAGAAGAGCAGGAATTGAAAAGTCACTTCTGTTGTTCAAAGTAAATTTAAAGAGCAGGAGAGCAGTATTTAGAGCAAGTGATGATACTTTTCATTACAATCTTACTAGCTTTTGTTGGGAACCAAGGTTTTCTCCTTTTTTAAAAAATGGAATTTATCTGTTTGGTTTTTGAGTCCTCTGTGATGGTTTTAAAGTATGGTTCCTTGCTTCCAGAGGCCTTCATATGTTTAATAATTGCCTAAACATAGTTCCCTTTGATTGGTTCACATGTTCAAAGTGAGAACTGGGTTGTTTGTTGTTGTTGTTGTTCAGTCGCACAGTCGAGTCCGACTCTTTGCGACCCCATGGACCAGCTCCCTCCAGGCCTTCCGGTCTTCCGCCATCCTCTGAAGTTTGGAGTTGAGGTGTGCTGAAAGAAATATCAGGCATAATCAGGTGTTCATCTATCTTTTTTTCACACTGTCAGAATTAATCAGGTATCTATTATGGGATTGTTCCTTGTAATGCAGAGGTCCCAGATCCCTAGATTAACATAGGTAAAGCTAAAGGTTTCCCTTGCTCGAAAGCCAGTCAAATCCGACTCTAGGGATGCGGTGCTCATCTCCATTTCCAAGCCAAAGAGCCAGCGCTGTCCAGAGACATTTCCATGGTCATGTGGCCGGCATGACTAGATGCCAAGGCACGCAGAATGCTGTTACCTTCCCACCAAATTGGTACCTATTTATCTACTTGCAATTTCTTGCTTTCAAACTGCTGGGGCCAGAGACGGGAGCTCACTCCGTCTTGCGGCACTTGGTCTCGAACTGCTGAACTACCAACCTTCTGGTCTGCAGATTAACATTTTTGTTGTTCAGTCGCACAGTCAAGTCCGACTCTTTGTGACCCCATGGACCAGATCACGCCAGGCCTTCCTGTCTTCCGCCGTCCCCT
The DNA here is from genome assembly GCF_001447785.1 of Gekko japonicus. NCBI lineage: Eukaryota > Metazoa > Chordata > Lepidosauria > Squamata > Gekkonidae > Gekko > Gekko japonicus. The sequence goes on along the minus strand of NW_015176452.1, from coordinate 3,102,079 downwards.
GAAGTTTGCTCAACTTCATGTTCGTTGCATGTATGACAGTGTCTAACCATCTCATCCTTTGCCGTCCCAGTCTTCTTTGATCTTCAATCTTTCCCAGCATCAGGGTCTTCTCCAGTGAGTGCTCCCTTCTCATTTGGGGCAGATTAACATAGTGACCTGTAAATGACCATTAGTAAAAACAGATGGCTGAAACACTCTGATATTCATTTAAACTAGGATAACAACCCTGAGACATCACCCCTTGAGTACTGATTGTGAAAACAAGCTTGGAGCATGGTACAAGATTTGTAGATTATTTGAGACTCAAGTACCCTGACAAGGTGAAAGAATGAGCCAGGGGATCAGCCTAGATTAAAACAAAAATCCTCCTAAATTTATATAGATCTTCCTAATAACAGACAGCAGATCTAATCTTTACATGCCTGCATTTTTTGCAAATGTGCTTCATCATTGTAGTGAGTTTCCTAATTTCAGTGCCTGCCTCAAATGAACTACAACATTCAAAACTACCCTTTTACAAACTTCTGAAATACTATAACACATACATCTCTGTATTTTGTCCCACTCCACCAATTCTGAGAAATAAGTGACAGTTGCTGTGGTTGAAATAGACCTGCAGAGCATTCCTTAATACTGAAATAAGAACTGTGCCTGTTACGTGCTGCAGATTTGTGGATTTCCATTATTAAATTGATATATGGGAGCTTTCAGGGCCTCATATATGAGATTGTCTTGTATGAATTCTGATCTGTCGGGGTCTAAATTTTCCCCTTCATGTATAATACGTAACAAAAGACAGAACTACACATCACAAAGCATATGGAGCTACTGCTAGAAAAAGCAGTCCCATATCAAGTACTTTAGTGGCATGAGAACTTTCCAATCAGTATAATAATAGAGATCTTACAACAGAAGAGATATTTCCTGATAAGTCTTTTTTCCACACAATGTTTTTGCAATTAACAGTGGTGTTGGGATTACTTTCTTGATTTTATATAAGCATTGGCTTGTGTTTTCCAGAGCTGCTGTTTGGAGCAAATGTTTTGCTTGTACCCTCTGGATGCCAGGAGTTCTACAAATGGGTACTGGGGAGGGTGAAGTACATCTTCCCAAAAGGTAGGCAGGCAGGGGGGAGACAGATGTTCTGCTCGTTCCTTCTGGATACCAAGTGGAGTGTCAAACTGGAGGAGACAATGGTTGTGATCACACAGGCAATTTGGTCCGGCATAGCCACCCCACCCCCCCGGATCAAAGTGGCATGATCAGACACACACATCTGACACTCGGCAGCCATCTGTCCCTACCTCGTTGCAAAACGACTCCCATATACCTTAAACAGCCACCGGGGGAAAGTGGTGGTTTTCCAGGTGAGGCGCTTCTGTGGTGGTTTTTCTGGCGTCTGAATACACAGGCGCACCATGGAAGCACAGGAGCCGTGTGATCACCCCTCCTGTTTCCAGCACAGCAGTATGCCGTTTTCAGCAACCCAACCAATTAGAGGGGCGCATCAGCCATGGCCCTGTGCTGGTGGTGTGGTAGCAATGTGAACCGGCCCATGAGGGCCAGCTACCTGATGCAGCCAGTGTTGCGGGACCGGTGTTGCGGGAATGCTGTGAAGCACACCTAACTCCAGCGGCTTTTTTCTCCACGGGATACTGCCGCAGCAACCTGCCTGTCTGGACACAACCAATGAAATGTACTGTTAGAGTAATAATAACAAAGTAAATAAAGGGAGCCTCTACGAGTCATCCAGCGAGTGCAAGAGGTCAGCTGCTGCTGCTGTTTGTTGCCTTGCCTCGCTTTGCCTGTGTTGGTGCTCTGAAGGTCCAGCTCTGTCCAGGAACAGCCTGGCATTCTGGGGCTACCAGATGTGCTCTCTGAACTATTTTTCAATCTTCTATTTGACTTTACAATGTAATATCTATAAATAAGAAAAGTAACTATACTTTAAGAATAATAAACAGCCATATGGCTAGACTTCCAGTTGATACAAGAAGAAGAATTGGATTTACACCCTGCCCTTCACTTGGAGTCTCAAAGTGGCTTACTTTCCCTTCCTCTACCCACAACAGACACCCTGTGAGGCAGGTGGGGCTGAGAGAACTCTGAGAGAACTGTGACTGACCCAAGGTCGGTCAGCTGGCTGCATGTGGAGGAGTGGGAAATCAAACCTGGTTCTCCAGATTAGAGTCCACCACTCTTAACCACGACACCAAACTGTAATCCTGCCTTGCTTGTGTTGGTGCCAACTCTGCCTGCTTTCCTTTTGGATATACCACATGCCTCCCTGTGCATGTATGAGGAAACGGTTCAGTGCCTCACTCAAAGTCTGTTCACAGTAGCACACTTATAGTTGCATCCTTTTAAATCCATTGAAATCAATGGGATTGGGCAATTATAACTCCTTTTAGGATTGCAGAGTGCTGTGCCACTAAAAAGCTTCTGTCCAAGTTTGCACATTTAGAATAGTTCTGCTTTGAATCATCTGTGAAAATAAATATCAGCAATGAACTTGATGCCAAATATAATACCAAGAGATTCTGAGCTGTGGTCTGCCTTACCTTTGTAATCAAATTAGTTGAGTGTATGGTGTCCCATAAAACTTTTTGTGGCTGATCTCTTTTGTTCACTTAATGTAAGACAGTTTAACAGGGAGCTGCGGTGGCTCAAGTGGTTAAGACACTGAACTGCAGGCTGTGGAAGGTTGGTAGTTCAGTAGTTTGTGACCCGAGTGTGCTGCATGACGGAGTGAGCTCCCGTCTCTAGTTCCAGCTCCTGCCAACCTAGCAGTTCAAAAGCAAGAAATTGCAAGTAGATAAATAGGTACCACTTCAGTGGGAAGGTAACAGCGTTCCGTGAGCCTTGGTGTTTAGTCATGCCAGCCACATGACCACGGAAATGTCTTTGGACAGCACTGGCTCTTCGGCTTTGAAACGGAAATGAGCACTGCAACCCTAGAGTCGGATTCGACTGGCTTTTGAGCAAGGGAACCTTTACCTTAGTTTAACAGGATGCAGTTCCACCTTCTGTCTGTCCTTTTGGAATAAGGAAACAACCTAGCCTGTGTTTGTTCCCCTTACTGCTTAATGGATTTTATTTATTAGTAGTACAAAGACCTTCTCATTATATACACCTTTTGTATTTTGAGGAGTATTGATTAGGCTGCATCTCTGTTTATCCTCAAAACAGAGCTTCTTCCAAGGGTAGGGTTAAAGGAAGGAATGCCAAAAATCTTCCCATCGAATTAACTTGTTACAGGAGTTTAAATTAGAAAGTCTTGCCTCCCCTCCCCCCACATTTGCAGCACTTCAGTCTGTCACTCTTGTGGTTTCCTTTTTGATTGTCAGGTATTAAATTCACTGTGAAGATGGCCTCAGTCTTGGAAAATGCATTCCTCTTCACATACTTAGTAGCTGCTGGTTATGGAAGGGGAGGAACTTGGGACCAGTTGGCTTTTCTCTTCTCTCTCTCTTAATCCCAGTCAGCTGTCACTCACTCCTTCACATTCATTGTCTGTGCTCAGTGGTGGAACGGATGGTAATTATGCACATTTAAATGATAGTACCTTTCTCATGCTGAAGTTAGTGTTGCTGCCACACTTAAAACTAACTTCCCATATCCTTTCAAAACGCCTGACAAAATGCTCAGTGCTTTTCCTCTCATTGATAATTAAAATGTCTAAACAAAAGTATTCTCTTTTTATAATCGATTTTCACATTTGATTCAAACTCTATACATAATTACTAGGTATGGTAACATGTTTTAGCTATGCAAATCCCTCCATCCTTTAGACACTGACGTTGTCTTGATTAATATCGTATAACTTCACAAAAGATGGTGGGACTATGCAGCATTTACTGCTGGCCATCTAGAGATGGCCGAAATGTGTCAGGTCAGATTTATAAGCCCTTGTGTTTTATCGTTTGTTATTTATACATAACGTGTGATTGGGCCCTTATGTAATTTTAAAATTTGTGATTAATGAATACATGTATTTTTTATATATTTCCTTCATTAAGTTTTTAATATTGGCTCCCTTTCTTGCATTTGACTAACCTTTGTCAGGTTCTGACATCTAGAGATTTAGTCCATAGCGTAAAATTCTCAAAATTTTATAAGTTTTGCTCCCTAAGACAGAACAAGTTTAATTGTAGTTATTACAAGACAGAAGCAGACTGCTTAACTGGTATTGCTATTTTCTCCAGAAGAATATGAATGTTCCCCTATATGGGCTAAGATCTTTTTGAGTAGTGATTCCATTGGGGTCAAATAATTTAATTTCGCAGCAAGATTCAAATTCAGCTATGGCAGAATCTTTTATTCTGGTTTGGTATTGATGCAAACCATTAAATGTTTGGTAACCAGTTTGGGGAACATTCAGTTTAGCTCTAATCCTCATTAAGGATAAATAGACAGACATGCATAATTAAAAAGTGTACCTCAGATGCAGAGTGCAGTGTAACAGAGTGGGAGGGAAATACTGAAAAATGTCACAGGATGAGAAACATAAAACCAAAGTTAAAAATGTCTGTTCTCCTTCTCACTCACATTGCCCACCTTGATAGTGCATCAAGACTTGTCTCAGATGGAAACTGCCTCTAAGGACCATACTGAAGTATGTAAATGCTGATCTTTGGGTCAGGAGTTAGGAAAAAGAATTTGAGAACAGCTGTAATCATTATAGAAATTGGCTAAGCCGTACAGGACTTTGTCATTCACAAGCAAGCTATGCTTTCCTCCTTCTCTCACCAAGCTGTTTATCTTTACCGCCTCCTTCAGTAAATATGCTGTTTGGTTTTGCTTGTATGTCATTGAAGAGGACAGATGATTGGACAAATGTAACATGTATAGAAATATTCCCAAATATGGCCATGGATGGTTCTGTTTTTGTGTGAGTACATTAATGACTTTAGTGTATTGATGGTTACAATTCTGTTCTAGTTCAGTTAAAAATAAGATAAGATCTTCATTTTGCTTCAGGAAATCACAGAAAAGTAAAAAGTAGTCAGTCTGTATATTTATTTATTTACAAAGGTTACTTGAATTAGCTAAATGGGTTGATGTAGGGAGAGACAATCCTTCAAGTAGGTTATGAAAGACTTTAAAGGTAACATGTCTGGAGGAGCAGTCCAATCCATAAAACACAAACAAAATGTAAAAACAGTGCAAGTTTGAAGAGTTATATTTAAATAATGGTTTAAATTGGCTTAAAGTTACTCACTGGTGCTACGTGTTAGAGCACATATTTGTGCTTCCTTTTTATTGACTCTTTCCTTTAGTTTATGCTGTTTTGATTAGAGATATCTGAAAACTGTCAGGTTGGGAATTATGGTTGTTAAATGGAATGAACTGGAAAGAACTTGGTATTTTTAACATGTATTCTTTTCAAAGGGCTGCATTATATAGAAGACTGAGATTTTTTTATACAACCTTTTTATTCATTTTACCCGGTTTTATTACATTCTAAAAAGCTGCATGTTCTCTTATTCAGACTGCCACACTTGGACCCATTGTCAATTAGCTTACAAGACAGAGGCTTCCATGCTGAGAAAAAGCCTAGCAATCTTATTTAAATCACTGTAAAACCTTGCTGTGTGTGTATATATGCGTGCGTGCGTGCATGTAATAGACTAACAATTAGCTGGTGACTTTTTAAATTTTAGTTAAAAAATTCAGTGGCCATCTTGACTTTGAATGAGACTTTGGAAAGGCCAGTTATTATATTCATGCATTTCTTAATATGATAGGCTGTTATATTTGAAGACTGTTTTCCAGATTAACTTTTATTATTCAAAATTCTATTCCAGGGTTTCTTTTTCTTGGAAAACTCAGTGGTACAACATAGCTTTTCACTTTTGTTTCCTGGTTACTTACAAAGCAGTTGGGAGTTGAGAACCACACTTTTGAAACCTGACTCTGTGAGCAATGGACAATAGTGCATTTATTGTAGTGGCTCAGTTCAGAAATATAACCATGGAAGGCTAACCATGGTTTGAAGAGATGCCAGTGACAATGCATTGTTTGGCTGGCATACCAGAATCAGAAGCCATGGTTTGAAGTGGTTTGGCAAACCAATGTTCATTCTAACTATTATCTACATTAACAAACAACAGTTATGCTTTTGCTCCATCTTGGAGACCTCTGTGCATAGAGAAGGGAATGCTGAGCAGCTGGGAAATGAAAACAGCTAAATAGTTCTAAACTATATTTTGGCTGATAGTTTGTATCATCTGTGTATACTCTGTGTTCGAACCTAAGAGTTGCATAAACCATATTTCATTATGCTGTCTGAATTTAGGTAATGTTCTACATAAGCACCTCTGATATGACAACTGAGATGAGCATCTGAGGCAATGCCTTTCATTTGTAACAGTAAGCAACCAAAAAAGAAGGGGAGCCAGTGTACAAGGATAGGAACAAAGCACAAAATCCAGAGGTCATTTCGGGGGGATCGCGGGGGATCGCAGTTCTCCCAGGTGAGGTACGGGGGGGACATGATGAAGCCCCGCCCCCTGCTTCCGGCCGCCCCGCTTTCGGCCCTCATTCAGCCAGGAGGAGGCAGGAGAAGAGGGAGGGTAAGTTGCTTCCTCCCTGCCTCTCCCCACCCCTGCCTGCCTGGGGCCAGGGAGGGCCTTTGCGGGGCTTCCTTGCACTCCCGCCGGCCTTGCAGCCCACTGCCGGGCCCCTTATGGGGCTCGGCAGTGGAGCTGCAAGGCCGCCAGCGGCGGCCGGGACCGTTGGGGGTGGGGTGTGTGGCCTTATGACACACTTCCGGTGATGTCAGGGGGTGTGGCCTTATGACACACTTCCGGTGATGTCAGGGAGTGTGGCATATGCTAATGAGTTATGCTAATGAGTTCCCCTAGCTCTTTTTCTACGAAACGACCCCTGACAAAATCCACTGGCTAGAGATAACCAATATATGAAATATGTAACAATAATTAAATAATGCAAAAATATAATTATATAACAATATTGGCCAAGATATAACCAAGATACAGAAGGAAGAATAATAATGGAAAGAAAAATAAAGTCCCAAGTATTTTACTGTGTCTCACTCCAGTAGCATTGTAATATCAAAGTCCAATTTGACATGCAATTCATCATGGAGTGGACATTTCAGAAGTTCCATAAGCCATAAAAAGCCATGAAATGTAGTCCGTATGCCCTGAGCCCATGTGGAAGGGTGGGATATAAGTAAATAAATAAATAATAGAGAATAAAACTCAAACCCAGGTATCAAAATCTTGGATAACATTGTTCTAAGTTAATATTTCCCTTTATTCTAGGATAACACATTTTAGAGTACAGCTGGGCATGGGGTTGCCAAGTCCATCTTCCACCCCCAGCGGGGGACTTTGGGGGCGTTCCTGGAGGGGGCGGGGCATCACCGACGTGATGACATCACGTTGGGGATGTCATCACGTCGCCCCTGCGCACCCGATCTCCAGAAACGCCAGTTTCCTGCAGTTAAAGGAGCCGGCGTTTCCCTTTTAAGTACACGGAGCCGGCGTTTCCCCTTTAAGAGCAAAGAGCTGTCATTTCCCTGCAAGCCTGATCTCAAGCAGAGATCGGGCTTGGGAGGCAACGCGGGTTCCATGAACTTAAAGGCAGCCACCCCTCTCTCTCAAGAGAAAAGGGAGAGGGGTGGCTGTGGGTGTTGGGGGCGGGGCTTCCCCTACCAGCCATCTGGCCGGCAGTGGGTAGAATCCCCACAAAAAAAATGGGGGACCGCTGGCAAACCAGGGGGGTTGGCAACCCTAGCTGGGCATCCGTTTTAGATGTACGCCGAGGCAAATTTGCAACAGAGCTTTTGAGTTCCTCCCAGCACATTCCAGTACAAAATGAATTTCCCATGTTATATTATTAATAGTGATAAGCATATATTCAATGTTTTATCTCTTTTAATTTTCAAATTTTGTTTGCTGTGCTTATGGTGGTAGCTGATGTTCCTGATACATTTTTCTTTTAAGTTTTATAGCATTTTATGCATCTGCACATTGCATGCAGTTTATATGCAACTGATGCAAAATTAATGTTGAAAATGTGTTCATTTTAATGGGAAAAATTGGTGCAATGAAAAGTAAAACTGTGAGAAAATAAGAGACTTGTAGATTTGAAACACACAAAAGAGAAGCAACATTTATTTTATTTGATTTATATCTTCGATTTGTATACCGCCCTTTACTCGAGGGTCTCTGGGCGGTTTACAGGTATATGGCCTAAGTGCCTAATTAGTTCCTATCCTAGGGCCACAATTCGACTGGGGGAGGGGCTACATATCGACACCCGAGCGGCGCGGTCCTGTTGTATTCCACGGGCGGGCTTCCGTTGTTTCTTCCTGGCGCCTTAGGACGGGTCGACGACATGTTGAGAAACAATGTTTAAAGTTGAAGTTGCATGGCTAAAAAATAGCATAGCATATTTTGTTAGAAGGTCTTTTTTCAAATTCCTTCCAAACTAAAAGATCAGTCATGGAGCTGGCTATACAGTTCTTTAGAAATGCATCTGATTTCTTTTCTGTCCAAATTTGGCTCCCCTTGTGTTGCTTAGAATTTTAAACTAGCAGAGTTGTTACCTTCACTTACAAAATGAGGCGGCTTGTTTTCTGTCAGCAAAACAGATCAATACATTGTCTAATATTAAGTTGTACTTTAGGCAACTGATATGTGTAACAAAAAACAGGTGTGGCCACTATTACAGTACCTGCATTGGCCTTAAACGTTGATGAAACACTTGGGAGAAAAACAAAAAAAAGTTAAATTATTTATATTTTGTCCCCTTACTTGCCTTTTCATGCCTCACATAAGTAGCCTAGGTTTATGCTTTCCATGTATTTATCCATCCATATATTTAATAACTGTTGTAATAATGGGTTCTATGCAAACCCTTCTACTCCAATGAACAGTCATGCAGTTCCCCAGTACAAGGAGCCTTTTTCCAAAAGCGTCAGGCAAAGGTTCCTGCGGGCAAGGGCTGTGCTTGCCATTAGCAGTAGGGCTGCCAAGTGGGGGTGGGGGGCGGGGAAAACCCTGCTTTGGAGGCCCGATTTCCGCCGCGGCGGAATCGGGCCCCGGGGGGAACTCCACCCCTCGAAGCTGCATCACCAGAGGTGACGCATGACGTAGAGCACATTGGGGGCGTGGCCCAGATCGTCGGGGGGGGAACCAACGTGCTCTACGTCGTGTGTCACTTCCTGTGGCATTCTGGCGGCACGCGCACGTGTGTCCCGCTGCAGCTCCCGGATCAAAGCGACGCTCCCCCGCTGGTGAGTCAAAACGACTTGGCAACCCTAATTAGCAGAGTTGAATGGTCAGGTAAAACCTACTGGATGAAGAAAAGGTCTGTGAGTTATCGTATCTGCCTTAGTCTTCCTTGAAGTGTTTTAAGGCCCTTAAACTTTGTCTAGTATAAGCTTTCTGTTTTGTTTGCATTTTTTCTGGAATCCCAAGGCTGTTACTGAAGGGTACATATATGAGCTAAGAGGGTATGTATAAGAGCTGAATCCAGCTCAGTTTGAATTGTTTTTTTAAAAATAGTTTTTCCAGTCAACATTCACAGACAACCCTGAGTAGTTATTGGCTGCTGTTGGATTACTACCTTCCAGGTTGTATTCCAGATAGGTGGAACTTTTTGCTTTTAAAAAGTATTATGATGTGATAGAGCCCTGAGAACTGGATTAAAGGTGAGTTGGTATAGCAGCATGCTTACGCTAATGAGTTATGAGCTGGAATTCACTGGTACAAATCTCAGCTAAGCCATGAACTCTCTGGGTGGCCCAAAGGTGAGTTAAAAATGCCCTGAACAAAGAAAAAAAATCACTTAGGATATGGTGATAATAATACACCTCCACCCTTACATGTTTGCTGCTGGGATCACTGAGGTAGTGTATTGTATGCGAAGCACTTGTAAACACTTTGAAACAAGGCTGTATAAATCCTGAATTGTTGTTGTCATTCCATAAGCTTTCTAGGAGAACGGTTTTGGATCCTAGTCTTTAGCAATAACAAGGTGAACGCAAAGCACCAAACACTATCCAAAACAACCCTTACACAAATTGGTTGAAACCAGCCAATGCATATTTATTAATCTTACAGTATCTGACATTTTAATAACAATTTTATGTTAAAAAACCCCTACTAGATACAGTTTGAAAAAGAAGTAAGCTCTTTCCTTCATTGCCCAGAATTCCACCTTGAAGGTGTGGTAAAATAGTGCAGAGGAGTGTGCTCAGTATGTGAAATGAGCTTTGGGGGCCCATATTCACAATAGAGGGCTGCGTGTTTGTATATATTAGATTCAGTTGGGTAGCCGTGTTGGTCTGAAACAGCAGAACAAAGTTTGAGTCCAGTGGCACCTTTAAGACCAACAAAGTTTTATTCTGGGTATAAGCTTTTGTGTCCATGCACACTCCTTCAGATACATACGTTGTGTATATGCTGGTCCTGAAGGTGCTGCTGGACTCAAACTTTGTTCTGTTTGTGAATTTTAGAATGCTGTAGTAATGAAAGCATGTTTATTGCAGTAATCAAAAGGATTTTTAATTGTAAGATGAGACACAGCTTTTAGGGAATATGTGGGGCGAACAGCTGGGTAGAAAGAGAACAGAAAAGCAAAAGAAGCAGACTAAAGTCATGACATTCCTTAAGGAAGCATTAAATTGCAGGGATTTTAAAGTTGGGTTATGGATGAGCCTGCAGAACTAGGATAAAGTCTGCTCAGCATCCACAGATGGGCCTTGGCTTTCACTGTCATCTGCTTGTGATCACCAAGAGGGAAGTTTAAGGTGATTCCCTCCCCCTTCCACATTTGCATTTAGTGAGACTATTGTTCATTTCCACTTCCACAAAGGGGAGGAGGATGGGCGAGGGACAAGAACAGTCCCAGTTCCTGTTCCTGGTAGCTCTGGGGATCAGACAGGCAGCACTGGATTCTTCTACTTTGGCTCTGCCAAGCAGGGTGTTAATGTGGCGTGAAAGCAGTTTAAAACCCTGGGCCTCTCTTGGAGCCAGCAGGGTGTCCAAGGCAGGCCCACATCCCCAGTGGGTGGCTGTCAGTGGCAGTGCGCTCCATTAGGCAGAAATTTATTAGTATTATTTTCCACCCTTTTTTTGTTAGAGCAGCAAGGAAAGTGTAAGTGACAGCTGTATTAAGAACCACGGTGCCTCCGAATGGGATCAGAAGCCATCTGCACAGAGGTTCCTGACAAAAAGCCTTTTCAAAGTGCTTAGTCGCTTCTTAAGAAATGGAAAAGAGAAAAAAGGGAAAGAAAATGAAGGGGTGCCTGCTGCTTCTGCAGATTTTTAGCCTCCTTGCTTTTTTATTTTCCTGTTTGCTCATACAGTCCTCATTCTTTTTCCACCCCTCCAACAATACCGGGAACTCTTTTATTGAGATCCCCAAGCCAAGTCAGAGGAATGACCTCTCCTTTCCCTCCTGTGGCTTGGCGTCTCCCCGTTGTCTGATTTCCCAAATGGTTCAGGGTGGCAGCTTGGAAAGAAGGAGACATGAATTCAAGACTCCCACGCTGTGGCACCTGGCTTTGCAACCACTGCTGCTGTCAGGCTGACCAGAAACATTTTAAGAAACCAAAATGTCTTTGTTCTTTTTAATCTCTCCCTCCCTTGCCTGTCCTTCAAGCTTTCCAACATGTTCAGCTGGATAGCTTGGGTGAAAAATAATGCAAGAGCTTTTATCATTAACCTGCTCAGCTGCAAATCTTCCCACCCTCCTCCTGCAAATTCACACATATATTTGCATATGCTATAGGCTGTATTCTTCACTTTCCCCAGTACCTGTCTAGCCCGGGAATTGCTCATGGAGAGCTATATGGGAAATAACACCGATAAAGATTAAATGTGTGCAATTAATTTTTCCATATTAGATAACAAAGAAGGGGACATATGGTTTTGCTTTTTTGTGCCAAGGTTGCCATTGAAACTGCCAGTTTTACTCCAGTTCCAGTTGTACTCTGGAAGTGCAGGTGGGGATTTAAATATATAAGAACAGAATATGTGCCAGGAGCTTTAGAAGGCTGCAGTATACTTGTGAGCTTAATCTTTTATTTTCAAGTTATGCTATATTTGTAATAGCTTTATCCCAGTCTTCTAACAACTTTGTTTGTTTGTTTGTTTGTTTGTTCATTCATTCATTCATTCATTCAAATTTTTACCCCGCCCTCCCGGCCTTGTGGCTTCTTTTTGCTTCAAGCATGCATGCATCGTTTAATTTATGTTTGTGGGGATTTCCTCAGGCATCCCTCTTTTCATTTTATATACTTGTTTGATTATTGAGTGTTGATATGGTGATGCAGCATTACCTATGTACAGTTGACCATTGACTGAGACTGTTGTATTACGAAACCCACTAGCTTGGGTGGGTTTATAGAAAAGTTCTTCTTTGAGCCAAGGAATGCCAATGACCCCATTGCCTGCCTCAAAAAAGAGAAAGGGGTAGCTTTTACAGGACCAGAGCTTTTCTGTAATCAGAATCCATAATCCGGGGTCATCAGACAGAAACCATCCCCATTAGTTTTAATATGTGCTTAGCAATGCTCCCTCTAAGCTGTGGAGTGTTGTGAGCAGAACCTGTACTTTGTGAGCCACTGGCATTAAAGTTGTGAGCAGGTGATTAGGCTGCTGCATAAATCAGTTTGCTCTGGAGCCCTCCTTCCTGAGCGGAGACAAATATGTGTGAGCCGGAGGCTAAAAAACTGTGAGCTAGCTCACACTAACCCAGCTTAGAGGGAACACTGGTGCTTAGTATCTCAATGAATTTTGTGTATGCTCACAAGTATTCACATTACCCACAAAAGTGTGGAATTCAGAATTTTCTTTGTTTGTACAACAGTGTGAATATATTTTGCTATACCACATAAAGGTATAAGAAAAATGTTCACTTTATAAATATTTGTTTTTCACCCTGGAAACAGCCCTTCATTTACTTATGTGAAATGAGTAAAGTCCTTCTTGTTATTTCAGTGTACATTACTGATGACTGTAGATTTTGTATTTAAACATTTGTGACCCTTTACAGTAAAAGCCAGATGTGACCTAATGGACACCTTAGCATTTACAAAACAAAATTAGCTACTTGACCCTGTGCCATTTTTGCCTAGAAACTGTTCCCTACCTTCATTAGCCTAGGTGTATCTCTGTGTTGAGGGGCCTTGGTGGCATTTGTAGGGTCGAGCTTAAATAAGGATGTCAGTCCCCAGTAGGTCAGCAGAGGAAGCCCCACTCCAACTTCGACCACCTGCTTCATTGACTACACTAAAGCCTTTGATTGTGTGGATCACAACAAACTATGGCAAGTCCTTAAAGAAATGGAAGTATCAGACCACCTCACATGTCTCCTGAGAATCCTGTATAAGGGTCAAGAAGCAACAGAACCAGATATGGAACAACTAATTGGTTTAGCATAGGAAAAGGAGTATGACAGGGATGTATATTGTCACCTTGCTTATTTAATTTATATACAGAGTACATCATATGAAATGCCAGGATGGATGAATCACAAGCTGGAATTAAGATTGCTGGGGAAAACATCAACAACCTCAGATATGCAGACGATACCACTCTAATGGCAGAAAGTGAAGAGGATCTAAAGACCCTCTTGCTGAGGGGGGAAAGAGGAGAGCACAAAAGTTGGCTTGAAACTCAACATCAAAAAAACTAAGATTGTGGCATCCGCTCATCACTCCTTGGCAAATAGAAGGGGAAGTCATGGAACCAGTGACAAACTTCACGTTCCTGGGATCCAAGATCACTTCAGATGGTGACTGCAGCCATGAAATTAAAAGATGCCTACTCCTTGGGAGGAAAACTATGGCAAACCTAGACCGCATAATAAAAAGTAGAGACATCACCCTGCCAACAAAAGTCCGTATGATCAAAGCAACGGTATTCCTAGTAGTAATGTATGGCCGTGAGAGCTGGACCGTAAAGAAGGCTGAGTGCTGAAGAATAGATGCTGGAGAAGACTCTTGAGACTCCCTTGGTCTGTAAGGAGATCAAATTAAGTAAACAAGGGGACAATATACATCCTTGTTGTACTCCTTTTCCTATGCTAAACCAATCAGTTGTTCCATATTTGGTTCTAACTGTCGCTTCTTGACCCTTATACAGGTTTCCCAAGAGACATTTGAGGTGGTCTGGTACTCCCATCTCTTTAAGGACTGACCATAGTTTGTTGTGATCCACACAATCAAAGGCTTTAGTGTAGTCAATGAAGCAGAAGTAGATGTTTTTCTGGTACTCCCTTGCTTTCTCCATAATCCAGCGAATGTTGACAATTTGATCTCTAGTTCCTCTACCTCTTTGAAACCCTGCTTGTACTTCTGGCAGTTCTCTAGCCATGTACTGCTGAAACCTAGTTTGTAGGATCTTGAGCGTGACCTTGCTAGCATGTGAAATGAGTGCGATAGTTTGAACATTCCTTGGCATTGCCCTTCCTTGGGATTGGAATGTAAACTGACCTTTTCCAATCCTGTAGCCACTGCTGCTTTTTCCAAATTTGCTGGCATATTGAGTGCAGCTGTCATGGTCTGGGGTGCAGGCAGAAGGAAGTCCTAGTTCAGTCCGGGGGCTTGAGCCAAAAGGAGTGGCGCAGGAACCAAGACCGAAAGTCCAAATCACAAACCAGGAGCAAGGTCGTTCAAGCCAGAGTCAGGAGCTGGAGGAGGGTAGCAGGAACTGAGAGTGAAAGTCCAATTCACAAACCAGGAGCAAGGTCGTTTAAGCCAGACCCACAAGCCGGAGGAGAGGAGCAAGAACAAAGTCTTGGAACCCGGAGGTGGAGTAAATGCAAGGTGTCGCAGAGTTTTACGAGTTTGCTTCCACAAAGGAGCCAGCTTAGAGCCTGAAGCTAAATAGCCCTCTGCTGCTATTTCGAATTAGCACAGTGGCACCAGCAGCCAAGTGTCTGTCAAAACTCAGGACTAACGGACCGTCTGCTCCGCAAACGAGCTATACATCGCCTCGTTGCCTGCCGGAGTCGGTCTCATAAGCGAGCAACTCTCGGGGGCGAGTCGGGAGGGCTTTCCATCTGTGGCTGCTCCTTGTGAGCTGTTTCTGAGCCAGGTGCCAGTGCGGGTGGTGATGGCAAATTACCGATCTCTGCAGCTTCGGAGGGGCCAGCTGTGGGTTCTACTGGAGCTGGCAACGGCCCTTCCTCAACACCCATGACAGCAGCACTTTAACAGCATCATCTTTTAAGACTTTGAATAGCTCAGCTGGGATATCGTCATCTCCGCTAGCTTTGATGTTAGTAATGCTTTCTAAGGCCCATTTGACCTCGCACTCCAAGATGTCTGGCTCGAGGTCAGTGATCATACCATCGTGGTTGTCAAGGACATTGAGGTCCTTCTTGTATAGTTCTTCTGTGTATTCTTGCCATCTCTTCCTAATCTCTTCTGCTGCTGTTTTGTCCTTTATCATGGCCAGCTTTGCATGGAATGTCCCCTTGATTTCTCCAATTTTCTTGAAGAGATCTCTAGTCCTTCCCATTCTATTGTTTTCCTCTATTATTTTGCATTGTTCATTCAGAAACGTCTCCTTATCTCTCCTTGCTGTTCTCTGGAAATCTGCACAGATATTACTGTTTAAAATGATATGCCTTGAGAGTAGAAATATTAAGTATGATGCCAGACAGGCTAAAATCATTTACCTTTTCAGTGTTCCATACAGCTGGCTTCATATCTAAATCAGTGTTCCATACAGCTGGCTTCATATCTAAATCCGGGTTATCAGCACATCACTGGCTTGCTTACAAATGCATAGAGGCTGAAGGCTGATTGAAACCAGGGTCCGCTGGGATGGCAGGGAATTATCTTGCAAAAGAGCTTCTTTCCTTGGTAGTTTCAGTCCTGCTGGATGGAGAAGCCCATGGCTTGTCCCAGTCTAGTACTCCAGGTTTGCCTGTTTTGCCTTCTTGACTCATGTTTGTTTTAACTGAGTATTTTAAATTGGATTGCAAATACTTGATGCATTCTTGCAGTACCACCTGGAAACAATAGTTTGATTAAATCATGGACCAACATGATAATATTGCCAGCTGTGCAGGCATGAAAGGAGCCTATATAAACAACACTGATCTAATTTTAAATAATATATAAACTGCCCAGTTGTTTCAAAAATGAAGATGACTGCATGGAAGATTACACTGGCACCACATTTAAAGTGAGCCCTAGAACCTATGCAGATTACCCCTTTTCAGAGACAAAGAAAAGCTCTTGTCTTCCTCTTGTTTTAGTATTTTGCGGAATGTCTTATGTGGTCTCCCACTGCTGTTACTGCAGCTGCCAGTACGGCACAGTGGCAACGGGGCTTTCCTATGGTGGTTTTCTGACATTTGCCATTTCCTTCCCCCACATCACCATCAGGGCCTGTTTCAGGTGTATATATATTTTTAATTGGCAATAGAATATTATTATAGCACTCTATCCAGCTTTTATTTAAAAATAAAGTAAATCTTTACCCCCTGTCACTTGCAACCTTTCCTAGCACCTACAGTAACAGCTGCCCAACTGTGTGTGTCCCCTTTCCCTGATGGTGCTGGGTGCCGCTACAAGTGTCACTGCCATGACTACCAGGAACACTCATGTTTTGTGCACCACCCGCAGACCCTTCTCCAGCAGTGCTAGGCAGCACACATGTAAAGTATGTGTGGTGATTACACTACTGTTGCAAGACTGGTGTTAGTACAAAATACAAATGTGAAATGTGTGCACAAGTTGTATTTAGAGCTTGCCTCTTAAAAAAGAATGGAATGTTGAATCCTTTCCAAGCCGTGTTTGAATTCTTTAAAGACAGAAGTACTTTATTGCACATGTGCATGCCCTTCACCCTTGAAGTTTACATTTACTGAAGTAAATGTAAACCATATATCATAAAACAGTGGGGGGGAGCCGTGCAATGTGAGGAAAAGTCTCCTTCTCATCATGTAAGCTGTCCTGTACTTTCTTTCTTTATTCCTTCATAAAACACATGTGAATGTTTATCCTCAATTCTTTAATATCAGCCAGCAAGTTATTAGAAATGTGTTTTGGATGTGTTATTTGTTGCTGTTGTGATTTTCTCAGACGAATAGATAAATTCACATTTCATTGTCTTGTGCAAAAATGCCGAACATACCAACATCTACAAAATTGCTTTGTTTACAGGTGAACTTCTCACATGAGATTCAGATCTGGGGATGGGGCAGATCCAAGGCAGATCCAAGAGTTTTCCTCCTCCTTGCTAAATACCAGAAGAGGAGGTCAGAAAGCTGGGTTTCTTCCTCCTTTGTTGTTATGCATGCATCACAGGAGCAAAAAGCCTTTAGTGAGCACACCAAGCCAAACTGTAAATGAAGAGTGTCAGAATAGGATCTGGGAAACCCAGGTTTGAATCCCCACTGTGCCATGGAAGCTTGCTGGGTGATCCTGGGCCAGCTGCACCTGCCTAACCTACCTTATAGGATTGTTGTGAGGATAAAATGGAGAATAGGAGAAGGATGTAAGCCACATTGGGTTCCCATTGTGGAGAAAGTTGGGATATAAATGAAGTAAATACATAAATTAATAAATTCCCAAAGGGTCATAGGGCAGTGGTTACTTCATTTCAAACAACATGGCTTCCCAAGTTAGTGAAGATACACAAGCTCAGAAGAATTGGGGAGGAGGGGATAGAAATAATGTTGAATAAAAAAATCCTCGTGGCAATTCAGTTTACACACCATTTTGCATATGATAAGAATAGTTCCGCATTTAAGAATTTGTATCATCTTGTGGTACCATTTAAATTCAAAGCAATTTTTAAGAAGAGACATTTATTCTCTTATGGTTCTCCAGTGCAGTGTCTTGCTTCAAAAGAGGACTTAATCAAGGAAGTTACAATAAGTGGCAGGAGGAAGGTGGTCTCACTTATTAAGAGCTAAGCTCATTATTTCTAGGTTTTTTTAGTGTTCTGCATGTTAAATTACCTGTATTATTTTCTCACAATTATCAGACTTGAATGGTAGTCTTGTGATAATATGGTTAATTGCTGTGGTGGTTTTAAAGCATGGGAGGGAGGGTCAAAGGGATGGGACTGAGATGCTTCTTGTTGCTGAAGCTGCTGATGTTTTGGGGGGGGGTTGCCTAATTGGGAGAGAGATTATCTTTCAGCATTCTCTACCTTCTTGATGTTTCCCCAATACATTCACCTTGTGGATATAACAGACATAAAACACATGAAAGCGGTGGATTTGATAATGTGGGAGAGAATGATTTTATGTGTTCTGAAACATAAGTATGTGAGGTTTCATTCTCTTGGCATTCCTTTTGAAAAGGACGTCTTTACACAAGCTTTCTAAGATTCAGCCTTCAAGGAAAGAAACTGGCATTGTTTAGACCTAATGACAAACTCATGATTGTTGCTACTTCAGTGATCCTGGAGGATCCTTGGGTTTGGATGCTCCTTCCACATTTTGCATGCAGTACTAGTGAAATGCTTCCATAG
>NW_015176452.1:3072809-3083572 GCF_001447785.1 Gekko japonicus | reverse complement strand
CTTGGTTTGTAAGGAAGGGCAAACAATGTGATTTGCTTCAGAAGTAGAAGCCTTTCATTAGAACACTAAGCCCAAGGGAAGGATAGAGGAGGAAGGCCCGCATGAAGCCTATGGTGTCTCCAGGTTGCCCAACCAGAAGCGGACTGGGAGACAAAAATGGCTGTGGAAAGGACCCCATGCCCCAGCCCCCTCCCCCACATAGAAGGCAAAGAAAGAAGAGCAGGTTTGCCGTGGCTGCTTGCTCACTGTCACTCATGGCTGGCTCACTCACCACCATAATGGTGGCTCTTTTTCTGAGCCAGCTGGGTAAGCTTGTGGGAACAGGTGACTGTTCTCCTGGCTGGCTGGCTGGTTGTTCAGCACAGTGATTGCTCCACTGCCTGTCCAGCTAAAGCGCACACCTGCTCATGCAGCTGCTGGCCTGGGTAGCTGGCTTGTCCATCCACCACTGCCGCTGCTGACTTGGGTGGCTAGCTCCCTTGCCACTGCAGCTGCCTGAGCAAAGCCTCAGAGTAGCAGTAGCAGCCAAGGCTGGCTGCAGAGTGGTGCCCTCACCCTGTGCTGGTCCTGAGGCAGCTGCCCTGTACGCTCCATGCCTGAGTATTAGAACAGGTATTAGAAGTAGTATTCACAAGTATTAGAACAGGCATAAACCAGAAGAGCTACAGTATGTCCAGTAGATTCTGCGGAAGCAAAGAGTGTTTGCTAAGCATGCACTATATATGGGGAAGAGAACAAATAGCATCCTCTTCCACCATGTTACCCCCCCCCAAAAAAAAATCAGACAGCAGCTAGCACAAGACATGAACAAATAACTGAATATTTGTACTTGAAAACTTAGTCCCTGTTTTTAATCCAGGTAAAAAAAGAATCCTTTCTCAAAACAAGTGAGGAAAAAATGACAGTGCTGATCCAGATTCCCACATAATTTAGTGAATTGCTCAACAGGAAGAGATATAGGTAGACAGATTACCAGATACATGCTACAAGTGAGCAGTGTTTTGGCTTCCAGGACGTTTGAAGAAAATGCAACACTTTCTCCCTTTCAGAACATTGCTAAACCCCTTTCAGTGTTCTGTTTGTCAGAAAAGAGCAGGGATTGGAGGCATGAATGCTTATTTGTCCTCTTGCTAGCAGAAAGACGAGCCTAGAGGTCATCATTAAAGAGCCCAGAGGTCCCCTTATGAATCTCCCATTAGCCTGATTTCTGAGAAACCAGAGCTGAAGGCTGCAAACAAGAAAAGTCTTGAAAGGACCATTGTAAACAGTCTCTATCCCTTCTCATCCCTTCTCCCCAGAATGCAGTCCTCAGGGTGCTGCCAGACCCCACAAATGCACGCATACCAACTATCTTCTTTAAGTCACTTATGACTATATCAGATATGCTGGCAGACAGGACATTTGCACCAGATTAATGTCAGGCACAGCCTCTTCATCCCAGAGTTGGTTGAAAAATCTAATCACATTTCAAGACTTCCATGGAAAGCAACTATACAAATATTTCTGGAATAAAATTTCTTGTATGAAGTAGCCATAAATCCAACAAAAGCATAAAAAGGTCATGCTTATAGAGAGCAGCTGATTTGACTTCTCTCATCATGCAAAGAAATCTTCTGAGGAAAGCAGCTATACCACCACAGCAGAGTAGCTATCGTTTTCTGAACTATACCTGTACATAACAAACATGACTTCTCCCTTCCTTGATTTTCATAATGTTTATCATTTTGTGTTTAGAGGAAGTAGGAATCATCTTGTTAATCCTCATCACTGGATGGCTCAGTAAAATTTTTATCCATATTTTACAAATGGGAGAAACTGAGCCCAAATTATTTATTTATGTTATTTATCTGTGCCTTTATTTGACTGCATCAGTACAGGTGAGCCTGCCTAGATTCAGGTATTTTGCAACAGATAGGGAGCAGGGCATGTTATCTTTACATATTACTGTGTGGCATAAATCACTACCAGCCTTCCCCACCAGCCATAGCCAACATTAAGCATTACTCTGGGTTGGATCCAAAGGAGCCCTTAAAGGTAAAGGTTCCCTTGCTCGAAAGCCAGTCGAATCCGACTCTAGGGTTGCGGTGCTCATCTCCGTTTCAAAGCCGAAGAGCCAGCGCTGCCCGAAGATGTTTCCGTGGTCATGTGGCCGGCATGACTAAACACCAAGGCGCACGGAACGCTGTTACCTTCCCACCGAAGTGGTGCCTATTTATCTACTTGCAATTTCTTGCTTTCGAACTGCTAGGTTGGCAGGAGCTGGAACTAGAGACGGGAGCTCACGCCGTCTTGCGGCACCCGGGTCTTGAACTTCTGAACTACTGACCTTCCACAGCCTGCAGTTCAGCGTCTTAACCACTTGAGCCACCGCAGCTCCTTAAAGGAGCCCTTATGTTCATGGAAAAACTTCTGTTCAAAAGAGAAATCTTTGACTGAAGAAGGCTCTGTCCATGAACAGAAGTAGCCATAAATCCGACAAAAGCATCAAAAGGTCATGCTTATGGACAGCAGCTGATTCGACTTCTCTCATCAATTGTGTTTAATGCTACTAAATAGCTATCCTATGGAGCAGGTTTGCAAGCAAGCTACAAATCCTGGTGTTAACATACACGCACAAAAAAAGCACCCCCATGTACAGTAAACATAACAGCACTGTATAACCTCCATCTTGGCAAGCCAAGAGTGTTTCATGTTAAAGCAGAAGTTATGCTGAAGTAGAGGAGATTGGGATTACGTCACAAAAAATAAGAACTATAGAACCCTTGCCAAAGGACTGTCTTGGGACCTGCTGTGAACACTGACATAAAATCAGGGTGTGCAGCAATGCTCCCTCTAAGCTGCGGAGTCTTGGGAGCAAAAATGCTACTTTGTGAGCTACTGGCATTAAAGTTGTGAGCGAGCGATTTGGCTGCTGCATAAATTAGTTTGCTCTGGAGCCATCCTTCCTGAGCGAAGACAAAAATGTGTGAGCTGGAGGCTAAAGAACTGTGAGCTGGCTCACACAAACTCAGCTTAGAGGGAACACTGGTGTGCAGTTACCTGTGGATTACCAAAACCCATTCTTGAATAAGCTACAGGTTTTCCACCATCACATTGCTAGAGCCAAGCCAAAGACACTGCTTGTGCATCAAGATTAGGCAAACGATTAGATTCAAGTCCAGTAGCACCTTAGAGACCAACAAGATTTTCAGGGTATAATTTTTGTGTGTGAGCGTGTGTGCACCTGAAAGTCATGGTGACCTCTGGTGACTAGGGTTGCCAGGTCCCTACCTTCCGCCGGCTGAGGGATGGCGGCTGCTTTCCGGGATCTTCCTGCATGTGCACGATGACATCACTTCTCACCCAGAAGTGATGTCATCGTGCTAGGCACATTGCTGGGGGGACACTCTAGCATTCAGTCAAAAACTCTATGGCACTATAGAGTTTTTGGCCAAATGCTAAAGCATCCCCCCAGCAATGTACCCAGCATGATGATGTCACCCCCGGCATGTTGGACGCCGGGGAGCTCTTTGGGGGCAGAAATCAGGGGAACCTCTCCCCCCCATTGTGGGGATAGCAACCCTACTGGCGACTGACCACTACTGGGTGCCTGGAGGATATTCAGAGAGGTGGCTGAATAAAGCCTGCCCCTGCCTCCCGACTGCTGGTATTCCAAGGAGGTCTCCCAGAGTCCAGAGTCAAGCCTGCTTAGCTTCCAAGATCTGACAAGATCCTGCTTGCCTGGGCTGTCCAGGTCAGGGGCAGTGTATACATCTTTGACAGTCAAAGCTCCCTTTGTTAGATACCAAAACTTTAGGCAACCAAAACTCCACTCTTTAAAACCCCTTCTTCCTCATTTGTTTTATTCTCTCAACCCTCTTAAGAATCCCATTTCGGGAGCCTTACTCCCAGATAATCCTTGGCCTTCCTGCTCAGCTCCCCAAGCTGTTTTACAGACTCTCTTCCACCTTACTCTTTGGGTGCATTCAGACGGGGCGTTTATGCTGGCAGAAACGCGATCACACTTACCCTCCATTTTGCGGATCCCTCCGGTGGACGCCCGCTCACACGCTGCGGGCGTCAGCATTTTTTGGGTTTTTTTTAAGGACAGTTTGAGCATGCGCATAGGCAGCCATTCAGAGAATGGCGATTTTTGCGCATGCTCAAACCCCCCCCCATTACATTTAAACTTTAAAGGTAAGAACTTACCTTTAAAGTTTAAAGCCCAACCTGGGCTACCTGTAGTCCCGGACTGCCCCGGGAAGTTAAAGTAAGGGCTTTTTTTTTTTCTTAACAAACGCTCTGGGCGAAGCTTCGCCCGAGCACATATCGCTTATTTTTAAAAAAAAATGGTGGGGGAAAGCCGGAAGCCTCAGGCTTCTGACGGAAGTGGCCGTACAACGTTTGGAGAGCGATCAGACGCCGGGGTGCACCATTTTCAACCGTTGCACTCAGTTTACCACCACTTGGGACCTAGTGACAGAGTGCAACGGTTTAAAGGGATTTACAACAGTTAGGGACGGGAGGCAGATGTTCGCCGTGTGAACGCCCGTAAGTACACCGGTTGGAACCGGCACCCTAACCGTTGTAAATCCCCCGTCTGAACGCATCCGTTGTGTGCTCTTGCCAGTGCCTTGTGTGAGACCCTCCATGCCTTGTGTCCTCCCTCCAACCTTCCCCCAGATTCCCCCACAAAACCTCTGGCTTTTGCAGCTCTCTGCTCCTTTTCTCAATTTTTTTCTTCTCTCCCCTTGTTTGTTCCATAACAATTCTCACTTCCTCCAGACCTTTCTTATCCTGTCTCTCACACTGCCCTGATCCCAATTATTCCCTCTTTCTTGCTTCCCTCTCTTCCTTTTTTCTGTCCTCCAACTCATTTTATCTTCTTCCTTGGGTACATTTCACACACAGGCACACACAGAGGGTGCACCACTGAATCCTCTTCCATGAAGAAAATTGTTTGTTGGGCTGGTTCCATATGGGAAGTTCTGCTGCTTATAAGGTGAACTGTTTAATTGTTTGAACTGCAAGTAAAACTTCTTTTTATGTCTCCCTTATAGTCAATAAAATTGAACCTTTGAATTCAGAACAGCCTTCTCCTCCTTTCTAAGGTGTCTCCTCCAAACATGCATATTTATACATAGGCTTAGAGATCCCATACATAGGTCAGAGTGCACATGTAAATGTGCACATACATGTACCATTCATCTGTGGTAACACTGGTTAATAGAAACCCTGGTTAGTGCTTAACATTAGCACCAGTGTAATGCTTATCTGAACAGCAGTTAAGGCTAGGGAAGTTTGTGCCAAAGGACTAGAGGGAGAGGATATTATATACAGTTCCCTGGGCTTCTTTCATTTCTTAACCTTGGGTAAGAGATTGGGACTGTTACTTCTCCAGCAGTCCATAGAGAAACCGAGAAAGAAAAATAATTACCTGATGTCTTAAAGTGCAATCCTATGCAGATTTACCCCAGTCTAAGCCCCCCGGAATCAGTGCACTTAGACTGGAGTAATTCTGAATAGGAATATACCATTAGAGGCTCAGAAACCAAAACACAAGCCAAGTAAAGCCCAGATCATAGTATTATTTTGTTCTCATTATTTTGAGGCCAGTGTCTGTTAGGGTGAAATTAATGTGCAGTGGTGTTGGTAGGCCTGTGCTTCTTTAAGCTAAAATTGTTACTAGAAAGAGCAGAATAGAAGACAAATACTATTTCATTGGTAAACGTTATGCTCGGGAAGAAGGGGAGAAAATTTACCTTTTTTCAGTATTTGGCAACATGGATTGTTTGCTTTCTTGGAGCATCTGGGCTTTTGTTATTAAACCTGTTCCTTGGAATGGAGTATGCTTTTCTCATTCCTCTCCACTTGTGGCACACTAATACAGTGTAGATTACTCATTGGATGCAAGGTCTGCCAGAGACCGCCATGACAATTCATGTATTAACTGCAAGAGCTGATTACTGCAATTAGATTCCTTTTGCCTCTTTTATGGGAGATGGGGGGAGTGCCATCTGTTTCGCCCTGAGACCATCAGTCCTCATTAACTGAGTCATGTCTTATTTAGACTGCTGCCCTAGTGTCTTATCGTTCACTGGATAAGGAGTTGCCAGCTATTTTTTGCATGTATCTTTCTCCCTGCTGAGTCCCATGCAAACTCAGGTGTCAGCCGGCAAGTAAGAACTGGACCTGTTTTCTCACTAATTCTCCAGTAGCCAAGTACAAACTGGCTCTTTCAGAGTCTAAAGTGTCAGTTGCTAGTGGCTGATCCACATGCGCGGAGATTTACAGGTATTAGGAAATATATGTATCTTCCATTCAGAGGGGAAATATTCACATGCACCCAGCCCATTGTTCTGTTTTCCTTCTGGTCTGTTGAGTTCATCCATTTAGCTCAGCTTCAGGTGAGGAAATCTATATCCTACTAGGAAATCTCACCCCACCCTTTGCTGACACCATGCTAATGCACTTACCAAGCTGTGACATGCATTGGCCCTGATTCAAAGGGTTGTGTATTGATTTCCATGCATGGAGCAGGGCTTCTGATTCCCGTTATATCGGTGGCAGATTCAAAACCATCTTCCTGTCACATGGGTGGGGGCCAGAGGTCATTTCGGGGGGGAACGCGGGGGAACGCAGTTCCCCCGGGTGAGGTGCAGGGGGGCGGGGCACATGACGAAGCCCCGCCCCCTGCTTCCGGCCACCCCGCTTCCAGCCCTCATTCAGCCAGGAGGAGGCAGGAGAAGAGGGAGGGTAAGTTGCTTCCTCCCCGCCTCCCCCCACCCCTGCCTGCCTGGGGCCAGGGAGGGCCTTGGCGGGGCTTCCTCGCACTCCCGCTGGCCTTGCAGGTCCACCGCCGGGCCCCTGATGTCAGGGTGTGTGGCATATGCTAATGAGTTATGCTAATGAGTTCCCCTAGCTCTTTTTCTACGAAATGACCCCTGGTGGGGGCTGATTTAACCCTACTATAAAGTGCCTATTATATGGGTTTTTCTGGCCTCTACTGGTTGCCAGATTTTAGCCAAAATGTTAACCAGAAGCAGTAGAAAAGAGCAAGAGTCCAGTAGCATCTTAAAGACTAGCAAAATTTGTGGGAGGGTATGAGCTTTCAAAAGGTCATACCTTGCCACAAATGTTGTTAGTCTTTAAGGTGCTACTGGACTCTTGTTCTTTTCTACTGCTACAGACAGACTAACACGGCTACCTATCTTGATCTATTAACCAGAAGATAAGGTTTTACCTAAAACTTTATCTAGAAGATAAGTAATCCTGGAATACTTGATTGTTCAGTGTAGGTCTGTGAAAAAAATGTAGCTTATCGATTAAAAGAAATTTGTCAGGAAGATTTCCTTTCTGGAGGTGAGCTACCAGATCAGAACATAGGAGAAAAAAATTATATAACAGTGATACTCAATTTTATTTGTTTATTCATGGGAATAGCTTTGGTGAGAAAAGTGAGGAGGAAGACTGTAGACAGCAGATTCATTTCTTTTCTGGGAAAGAAGCTTAGATTGGTGGGGGGATGTGTGAGAGATTAGTTGGTTCTTTGTGAGATGGATTTTTCAATAGCTAATGGGGAATGTGAGCTTGTGTAAGCTGCCTTCAGGCAGTATTAGAAAGGTGTTGAAATAATCAAGGTTCTTTGAGCTGATTTAGAAAGAAATTAATTAATTGGAGCAAATAGCAAGCATATCCTCCTTTGTTCATCTGGGTCATATTCTGCAGGGGCCTTACATAACATTCCATTCAGAAATAGTATTATATTTCTCTTCCTTTTTGGACCGATGAGGGAGACAGGCAAGTGGAGGAGATGTCATGCTGATTTGCATTGTTTTTCAACGAGAAATATTGCCTAAGCATGCCAATTCCCTAAACATTTTTTCAAGCTTGATTTAGCTCTCAAGCAATTCAGCAGTACAGTCCTAAGCAGAGTTCCATCCTAGGTTTAGAAGGGCTTAACTTAGGCTTGCCAAGTCCCCCTGGGGGGCGGGGAAACCCCTGCCCCAGAGGCCCGTTACCCGCCACTGGCGGATTGGGCCCTGGGGGGAACCCCACCCCCAAAGCACGCAACGTGCCTGGTGACAGCACGTCACCGCGGTCATCCTAGGGAAAACTCTATGGTTTTCCCTCGGAAGATTGTTCCCGACGTGGTTGCATCACTTCCGGGTGATGTGGTTGCGGCGCGCGTGCGCACTCCCAGAGCGGCGCTGGAGTCCCCCACTGTACATACAGCGGGGACTTGGCAACCCTAGCTTAACTGTTTAGGATTACACTGCAAAACAATTTGCAGCGATGCCCTTTGGGATGGGCAAGCCCTAAAGAAGCCAGGAATTTCACTGCTAAGCTTGCAAGTTAAAATTCCTTCCACCCAACTCCATCCACCACACCTTTTCTCAGTTGCTTTTCTGAAGTAGCTTTTCCCGCTTGTCCCTCAGAGCAACTTCTTCAAGAAGATGCTTTGTACTCTCCTTGGGTACTTTTCATGAAGCCATCATAGTGTAAACAAAAGGGGACAAGCAGTGTTCTTTCTCAGCCAGCTCAGCTCTTGCTAGCTATATCAGATGGTTACGATCAGCTTGTAATATA
This sequence comes from Gekko japonicus, assembly GCF_001447785.1. Lineage (NCBI taxonomy): Eukaryota > Metazoa > Chordata > Lepidosauria > Squamata > Gekkonidae > Gekko > Gekko japonicus. The sequence continues at coordinate 3,075,004 of NW_015176452.1, read as the reverse complement.
GCAGGCCAAATACCAGCATTTTTTTCTGATTATCACCTCAGAAGGAGAATGACTAAGAATGGTTCTTTGCCCGGGAGTATCATTTCTAAGAGCTGAGAAGCTTAGTGGATTAATCTTCCTTCTGGGACTGTGAATCAAGTTGAAGTGTAGGACAGGATTATTATTAAGACTGAGACTCCCTGTCACTTCACTGATGGAAATTGGTCTTTCTTCATCAAGGCAGCAGCAGGGAGGATCTGCAGCATGTCTGGCCTTCAGAGTAGCATCATGAAGTGGCATGGTAGACATGTCTTGTTCCAGTATACTCTACGGTCAAAGGTGAATGTATTTCTGTTCTGAACCATTCAGATTTTGCAGTGTCAGCCCCGATAAGATTTATTTTCATCTTTATAATGTCTGTTTAAAAAGCTCTTCCCTGGATATTCTGTATTCCATATAGATTAAGATATGTGCCTGTCATTTCTTTTGAAATTCTGTTATAGACAAAGCTTTTTGGTGTTTTGGCCTGGTTCATATAGCACTGATTTAGGATACCTAATATCACAACCCATATGGTAACTATATTAATATCAGCACATCCTGAGATAATCCTGGAATCAACATGGGTAGGCCAGTTCAGAGGCATGTTGAGCACCCTCCCCCATGATGCAGAACCTGTTTTCTTCTTCATGGTCCACACACATGACTTCTGTTCCCCCTAATATGAATTCTGCAATGTTGTAGAACTCTAGTTTAGAGATTAGTGTTCAGATCCTTTATTCTGAGGGAGAATGCCACTCTTTTACATTAGTAGTAAAATGTCAAGTAAGCATGGTAGAAATTAGGTTTGCCATTGTTTTTGTGGTTTTATGCCTGGTGGCTGCCTCACATAATGAAATAAAGGGGTGAACCTTCTCCCATTGCTTCATCTCCATGCCAGTAAAAGTTTCACTAATTTATATTCATGACTTGAATAAATGACTGGGTTTTCTCAATTTAAGATTGCTCAGACACAAGTATTAGCTTTTTAAGCCTTTCACTTAGTGATTTGGAATGTAGCCACAAGTCATAAAATGGCAAGTATGTTAGTAATTATATACATAATAATGGCACAGCTTTCTAAACATGCTGGAGCATGAGCAGGAGACAGGACTGGAGGGAGATAGTGGCAAGATTTATAAAGCTCAGCAGATGGAAAATTTTAAGACAGTGGAAATTTCCTAATAAATAATGTTGATTGACTAAAAATGGAAAATAGAAGCAATGTGAAAGTTTCAGTAATAGTTTGTTAATAAAACAAGAGCCAGAAGGATGAAAACTGTTCAGAGAAGTCTGTAATTATTTTTATTTTATTTTATTTTAGCATAAACGAATGGGATAGTCTAAGGAACTTGTTTGTTTTTTTTAAAAGGAATATGTTGTAGACAGAAGGAAATAGATTCTGCTTGTGATGCTGTTCATCTTAGAGTCAAGAGTATCGGTGGGTCTTCAGCTGGTCCACTGAAACCCACAAGTGTTGCACTCTGACCTATACTGAGTCATAGAATGGTATCATTGGTATCTACTTTCTTTAGGGTTTTTTAAAAAGAGAAAAACAAAGAAAAAGTACTGAAGAGCAAAAAGAGGGCAGTCATCTTAATTGTTGAGTGAAAAGGGGAATTTTAACAGCTGCAGTTTCTCTTCATTCCTGCAAGTATAGCTGCATTTACCAAAATTCCCCTCACCATAAAATCAACACCCAGGTCAAACCACTGGACCTAGAGACACCAAATTCTGGGAGAGCACTCCTACTGTGGTGTAGGTGCTTGCTAAGAAGGGATTTTTAGAAATTTGATCCCTAAGTGGGTCAAAAGGGGAAACATGTGCTCCCCCCATTTATTCCTATGCGGCTGTCAGGCAGCTGCCTCTCTACACCCCCCACTCTCTGATTGATAAGCTGCAGAGCTCAGTGTTCTAAGGTTAAAAAAAACAACAGTTACAGGGGGCTGCAGAGAGCTAATGACAGTTGAGGAAATCAGGAGTGGCCAACAACCACCTGTGAGTTGAAGCAAAGCTGCTGGCCCAGCCTCTCTGATGGCTTCCAACACACTCCCCCCACCTCCTATACCTAACAGGCGGTTGTCTGTCAGGTGCAGCCCCACCTCCACAGTGGCTTCTAATACTCCTCCCCCCTCCCCCTCCTACACTGGACAGACAGATGCCTGTCAGGTGTCGGA
>NW_015176452.1:2965650-3072625 GCF_001447785.1 Gekko japonicus | reverse complement strand
CAACAGCAGACAGTCTGTCAGATATAGGAGCAGGGCCAGGGTATGAATGTTTATGGGGAGATAGTAAAGGACATTTCTAGGAGTCATTTCGATGCGTGCTTCCCTCATGAACCTGAAGAAATGTCCACCACATCACCACTCCCTCACACCAACTCCCCCTCACACTTCTCACCTCTTACTGCCCCCAAGAAAGCTCCTGGCAAAGGTCAAGCCAGATACACCAACGCTACAAGGAGGAGGCAGCTTAGGAATGTGGCAAAGACATTTGCACATAGTACTCCTGCAGTGCACTGAGCTGCACAGGCCAAGTACCAGCAAGATCACCTTGAGATGCTCAGAACAACACAGTCTCCATATGAGCAAAACAATCCAGGAACACAAGTAGAGAGGCCATCACTTTCGTGGAAGGTAGCAAAGAGTTGACTTAACAGAGGACTGCTTCTTAAATGGACAATTCTATGTGGCCTGCTCCAGAGTGAGCTCATCAAGCAGCCTGGTGATCCTAGCACCTGAGGGCAGACCCACCAATGTTGTCTAGAGAGAGGTCCTTCAGTAGAGAGAGAGAAAAGTACGTATGTCTCACTTCATTTCTTACACTACAATCTTCTCTGTTAGAATTCCTACAAGAAATGCCACATTTCAAATTTCACTTCATCAGTATTATAACTGGATTTACGGAACTTAAATACTGTAGCGAAGCATGGGTAACAGGCTAGTCTTCTATGTAACTTTCTAGAAATAATTGTGTCTTGGACTGTGTAACAAATTTCAGCTTTCTAGATAGTTTTGAAATACTTTAACCATTTGTGAGTTAATTTTTTGCCTCTTGTTTCAAAAGAAGTGTCTCCCTTCCAAATTTTTCTAGCAGCATAGTTTAATATATGTCAAATTCTGGATGGCCTGAAGATATTTCAGTGTTTAAAGGTACACTTCTGCATTTTGAGGGAGATCTGTAGCAACATCCCATTTTCAGATTTCTCTACTGGGGAGGGGGGACTAGCATGGATGATATGTATGTATATATGTTGAGAAGCAACAAAACAGACCCTTGTGAGGGGAGCAGAAAGTATGTATTTTACTCATTCAACCCTGTATTTGAAAATGATGGTCTGTTTTTATTCTACTTGGAAAGTAAATTCCATGTGCCGGTCATAGAATTGACGCAATGGAGACAGTTTCTGGCAGGAAATACAGGGAAATACAGGATTCATTAGAGGTAGAAGAACTAACAGCAAACAAATAAAGAGCTTATCAGGCATTAGGAACCAACATGAAGGCCCATGACTTAACTCTGCACCGTCCTTTTTGTCACTTGTTTTTCCCTATTGCTTTGGGTCGTACCCTCCACTTTTCCACATGTGTTGTGCTCCCTTTGGGACTACTAGAGAAAGCAAAACACATGGGGGGGGGGGGGAAACCCGGAAGCAGTAGGGACAAACAAGTGACAAAAATTGTACTACACTTGATATTAGCCATAAGGCCAAGAAGTGAGTGACAAAAGTGGCCATTGGGAGCTGTTCAGCAGAAGCCACAGGGCTGGCCATTTACAGGCTGAAGATATTGATGCTGTGGTATGCGACAAAAAAAAAATAGCAGCAAAGTATCATATCCTCTTTTTATCCCCTTGATGAGAAATGTGAGAAACATAATTAAAAGAAATGAAATATGTAGTTAATATCAGGAATGAGTGTCTTCCCCAACACGCAGAGGCAGCTATTTATATTGGAGTAGTGGCCCATGTTTTCCTTAATAAATGAGAGGAAAGAGGGAACTCTGTACATGGCTGCTGTTTGTGTCAGGAGTTCCGTGATCATGTCTAGTTCTCCCTTTAGAGACACCTTTGGTTTTTATGTGCCGACTTTTCTCTTGATCACTTTCTAGGGCCATATTTAGACTAGGGGTGTGCACTCGGTGTATACCAAGCCAAATACATACCCAAAAAATACCCTATCAGTATTTTTCAGATATTCAGCCAAACACAGCTTAGACGATCTGATTCAGCTACCAAAATAGCCACACCTGAATAAAAGCCGGCATTATTCAGCTTTTATTTATAGAAGGCATTTAAAGAGACCGCAGATCAATATATGCATACATTGTGCAGTATCACAAAAAAGTAAAATCTGCACGCAGCTAATGAAAGAGCTTGACTCCAGTTCAACCACATACAAGGGATTTTATGTGTAAAGTATGTAGCAAATGCATCGCAGTGGCCAGTATTTCACAGTCTTCCGGTGAAGGCCATTCCATTTCATTAACCTATGCATTTCTTGCAGCACAGAGGGTGTTCCCACAAGAAAAATGGTAGTAAAGAGTGCCCTGACCTGGATGTAGGGTTGCCAAATGTGAATCGGCCGGGAGCAGGGGGCTCCCGGCCAGCATCTGTTGCGTGCGCACGCACACGTCACCCGGAAGTGACGTCACACGCTGGGGGCGGGGCCACGCCATTTGAGGCGTGGCCCCGCCCCCAGCGTGCGACGTCACTTCCGGGTGATGCGCACGCGGGGGTGGGGTTTCCCCCGGGCCCCGATTCCGTGGGAGTGGGAATTGGGGCTTGAAAGCGGGGGGAAATCCGCCCCCCGGGGGCATTTGGCAGCCCTACCTGGATGATCCAGGCTAGCCCAATCTTATCAGTTCTTGGAAGCTAAACAGGATTGACCCTGGTTAGTATTTGGATAGGAGCCCACCAAGGACGTCTGGGGTTGCTACACAGAGGCAGGCAATAGGAAACCATTTCTGAATATCTTCTGCCTTGAAAACCCTACAGGGTCGCCATAAGTCGTCTGCAACTTGAAGGCACTTTCCACCACCACCAAGAAAACAAAGTGTCCTTCCTCTCTGCCACTGCTATCTCTTGCAGTGTAAATGTTTTGTAGGCTGCATACACTTCCAGATGGTCCTGGAATGCACCTATGCAGGTCACTTTAATCAGTCTGCCACCCCCTGGGTACATAAAGGAACGAGCTTTTTTCTTATTTAAATAACTAGTCCAGTCAAATATGTAACGCAATGGTTTTAATATGGAGAGGGTTTGAGGATTGTTTGCATTGTAATACAAACTGAATCACCATTCCCCTGGCTGTAGCAAAGCAAGGAAAATTTCTTTGCACTATTTCTGGAATAGAGATAGACATGGGAAGCAGCATGTAACATAACAAACCCCACATACAATTGCAAACTCTGTTAATCTCTTTTAGCTTGGTTTCCTCCACTAAGCATTAGTTCTTTCAGTCCTCATTGAGAGACTCAGAAAGCACCCCTGGAGCTATGCTATGGGGAACTCACTTTTCTTGACTTCCAGACTACATTATGTTTTTGTTTTTATTCTTTTCTGCTTTGCACCCCTTACCTCTGCTGCTGCCCCCCCTTTCACACACACAAACATTATAAAAGGCCTAAAAGTGGGAAAGTTTCTGCTTCTGGGGTATTAAAATGGGATGCCATGCAGAGAATCCCTCTAGGCAGCTGCTTTGGTTCCAGGCCAAGCCTGTATTAGTACTGGAGGGAATTAATTATAATATATTAATATGTAATATGTGGCCATTATATCTGTAGCTATATTGCCATTCTTTAATTATACAGTGAGTGATTATTATGCTTTGCATTTGCAACACTTTCACCTAAGGTTCATAAAAAGCCCTGAATGGCTTAATTAACCTGCACAATATTCTTGCCAAAAAAAAAAAAAGATGCACATATTTAATTATTATTCCTCTTCAAAATTGCCACTTTCAATATTACAAGAACTTTCTTCTGGAAATCTGTCCCAAAGTGGTCCTAATCTCATTCTCTTGGCATTTTTTCTGTGATCTGATCATGGTTGTATTGTAAACCCACATTTGCTATATACAATTCAAGCTACTATATTTAAGCAGATTTAGTCTATTGATGTTAATGGCCAGTTTCCCTTTGGTAAGGGCCAAAATCTCTCTCTATCCAACATATTGTTTATATTTAATAAAACTTGAAGAATTGGAAGGATCCACCCATCGAATGGGTGTGCTGGAATTCACAGGCCTCCGTGGCTTACTGGAAACCCTCCCTCCGAGGCAGTGTGGTTCTCTCCAGTTTCTAAAGCATCCTCTTCAGATTGCTGATTCAGAGCTCTCCTAACGTACACTCTTCACATAATTTATGATCTGCCCATTGCAAAGTAACTGCATATGGGTAACAGTGCAAATTAGGCTCACTTGTCTGCTGCCTGTGAAAGAGTGAATGAGGCTTTCCAAGGCAAGATTAATATCCATTCCTTTTTCTCATCACCTCATCACAGGGAAGAAGATTTGAGCATGGGAAATTGAAAGTCTGTTGCCAAACAGGAAGCTTTGGGCTATGGTTAAGGGAACGGGGGAATTTAAGTACAAAATACTCACACACACACACACACACACACACACACACACACACATATACCCCAAGCCAGTTCTTTCCATCATCCTGAATCTGTGGCTGAGAATGGCTTTTGAAAAAAAAAAGGGGGGGGGGAGACTGAATGACTGACTTTGGAAGAGAATGCAGCCCTGAGGAAGAGGCTGAGGATGAAAATCCTACAATTCTGAACCTCTGAAGAAGCCAGTAGAGAAATGTCTAAACTTGGAAGGTTTATAGATGCATTCACTAAAAGCCCCAAGAGTAGAGACGGAAAGGAGTAGTGAGGGAAAGGAGAGACTGTTTCTTGGCTTGGGAACAGCTTGCCAACACAGATAGCAGCTATGCATCTGTTCTTAGTATAATTGTGGCAGACAGCAACAGAATGCATACTTCTTATGGCCTTGCATGCACAATATTGGAAAGATCCAATATCTGCTGAGTACACTGGGTATCATATTAATATGTCTAGTGCCAGGGCCTCATTACTGTTCAGCTCTAATGCCAGTGTGCAGGTAGGTGATTTCACAACAGGCAAGGCAGTGGATACTGCTGCCCACTCCCCCCCCCCCAGATCAGCCACCTGAGGCCACTGCCTCACCCTGTTGTAGAGTCAGCCACGTGCATTCTAGAGGATCACATAAGATGTGTGTGAGGATTATCTGTGAGTGCTGAATGAAAATCAGCAAAGGTGCTACTTTACTGTATATATGGGTGGGGGATTTCTATATATTGTGATCTAGCAATGACCCAGCCACCACATAACATTTTAATCTTCTTCGTGGTGTCTGTGCATCACACCTCTGGGATATAGTGCGCCTGCACTGACCTCGATCAGTTCCTCTTGAAAAGCGAAAGGGATTTTTGTGCCCACTCCCTCGTCACGCACTGGCCTTATTGCTCATGACTAAGGGAGGGGCACGACAATCCTACCAGTTCTCTCCTGACTGTCGCACTGGTAGGATCTTTTCTGCTTCGGTCAGTAAAAAATAGGGCTTTTAGACCTATTCCTCTTTTTCTTCAAAGTTTCTTCATTTCTTCTTGTTTATTTTTTGTTAAGTGAAAGGACTTTGTTACTACGGATTTGTTTCCTTTTGGACTCTGTTGTTTGGTCATCTTTTTTTCTAAGACCGTGTGTGTGTGTGTGTGTTCCCCCGGCCTATGGCCAAGAGGTGGGGTTTCTTTAAACGGTGCCTTAAGTGCGGTAGCAAAATGGTCCCCCCAGACGGACACTTGCTTTGTCTTTTGTGCCTCCAAGGGCAGACGTAGTCATTCCACCCCCTCTGAGAAAGAAGGAAGGAAACTTGATTCATCTGGAAGAAAATTTTATTCTGCGGGAGTACTTGGCATCAAGACCTCAAACTATACGGCATGTATGGGGAGATATCAGTTTGCTCTTTGGGAGCAGATGTCTGAATTTATTGCAACCCTCCCTGAGGACTCTAACCATCAGGCTCGCAGGATTCAAAAGGAGGGAATGCTTTTGGCTAAGCATCAGCTCAATGCAGCTAAGCACACATTGGATGCGGCCGCCAAAATGCTGACTTCAGCAGTTACCTTTCGACGTCACGCCTGGTTGCGTTCTACTGCCCTACCGCAGGACACCGGGACTCTCGTTGAAGACCTTCCATTCGAAGATGAGGGCCTTTTCAGTGCCATGACTGATACAGTCCTGCAAGACCTAGACAAAAGTATAAAGACGTCACGAAATTTAGGAGTCACGTCGGCTCCTAAACTATCCAAAGCAAAATCCTGGAACAAGCCATGGTCTCGCAGATCCTCTCTTAAGTCGTCCCCAGAAACACAGTGGCAATGCTCACCCACTGTGTCTTCCCGCCCTTATGGGCACAAACCAAAATTCTCATCCGTCACTCAGTCTAGGGCTAAGACTCCGAAAGCTCCCAAGCAGAGCCTTTGACTCCTTTCGTCCCACCCCTACCCACCTGTCTCCCTACCTGGCTGCCTGGCAGTGAATAACGTCAAACCGGTGGGTACTTTCCATCATTGAAAAAGGGTACCTCATAGAATGTATCCAGATACTCGAGGCCCCCAACTTCATAATTACTCCACTATCCATTACACTCCTGGAAGAAATCCAGAACCTTCTTCAAAATGACGCTATAGAACCAGTCCCGACAGCACAACGTCAACACGGGTTCTACTCCCGTTATTTTACAGTCCCCCAAAAAGATGGAGGACTCCGTCCTATTATGGACTTCAGGGAACTCAACCAGTTTATCTCATATCGGAAATTCTGAATGACAACATTACAAAGCATTCTCCCCCTTCTCGGCGAAGGTATCTGGATGGTAACCCTGGACTTGCAAGATGCATATTTTCATATAACTATCCACCGATCTCACAGGAAGTTTTTGCAGTTTGCAGTCACAGGAGGCCATTTTCAGTACAAAGCCCTCCCTTTTGGATTCTCAACAGCTCCCAGAGTCTTTACAAAAATGATGATTGTCATCGCAGCATACCTCTGTCTTCAGAGTGTACGGCTCTTTCCGTACATAGACGATTGGTTGTTGGTAGCAAGCTCCAGAGAGACTCTGCTCAACCATATCGATTTAACACTGGTCACCCTAGATGTTTTGGGCCTAAGGGTGAACCTAAAAAAGTCAATGCTCCTTCCTTCATTGAGAGTCCAGTTTATAGGAGCAATTTTGGATTAAACTATCTGCCGAGCCTTTCTCCCTCCCAAAAGGGTGGGAGACATTATCGCTCTCATCAACCTGATAAAAATACAGGGGTATGCGTCATCCAACGGCTCTTGGATCTGATGGCCGCTGCTACAGCGGTACTTGTCTTCGCCAGACTACAGATGAGACCACTTCAGCTGTGGTTCCTCAAACGTTTCCATCCACAGTGGCAGTTCCAATCTCAACGGTTTGTGCTACCTGTGCAAGTGCTGAATTCCCTACAGTGGTGGGAAACTCCAGACAACCTCCTTCAGGGAGACCCATTTCTTGCACCCAGCCCCGAACTAACCCTAACCATGGATGCATCCCTGTGGGGATGGGGGGCTCACCTCCAAGGTGTGTGTGTGTGGGCTCCAAATGGGAACCTCGTGTGGCCCATAAATGCATCAACTTCCTGGAACTGCTCGCCATCCAGTATGCCCTAAGGTCCTTTCGCCACCTCGTGGCTCACCGTATGGTGGCAATCCTGACAGACAACACCACCACACTGTTACCTGAACAGGCAAGGCAGGACAGTGTCCAGGGGACTCTGTTGACTGGCCCAGGAGATTTGGACCGAGCATCAATCCCGGGGCGTGTTCATCATTGCTGCTCACCTGCCAGAATCTCTCAATGTGCATGCAGACTTTCTGAGCAAAGGAGGCACATCCCTCCACAAGTGGGAGCTCAAGTGGGCTTACCTCCAACCAATTTTCCACAGATGAGGTCACCCAGAAATAGATGCGTTTGCGACATGTCAGAACGCAAAGTGTCATCTGTTCTGTACCACGGTGGAACAGGACCCACTGTCTCTGGGGGACGGCGTTCTGTTCCCATGGTCACATAGGCACACGTACCTGTTCCCACCAATTCCTTTACTTACCAGAGTGCTAAGCAACATCATGAAGGAACAACCTCAATGCATCCTCGTGGAACCATGGTGGCCACATCAGCACTGGTTCCCAACTCTACTCCACATGTCCCGTGGCACCTACATACATTTTCCCGAAGCACCAGATCTCCTCCTGGCTCAGGAGGGCAGAGTGCGTCACCATGATGTACCACACCTCAAACTCACAGCATGGAGGATCCCCTAGCACAGCTCAGAAACAGGATAGACCTCGTTCTGTTGAACTGTTAGAAGCCAGCTACACGTGCTTCCTATGAAGGGAAGTGGAAGAAATTCCTGTCTTACATTGAGTCATTGGGTAATACGGTCTTGAGGGTAATTTTTGGATTCTTCTTGACCCGCCTGGACTTGGGTCTTAGTTGCTCTTCCTTAAAAGTCTATTTAGCCGCCATCTCCACCCATCATCCTGTGGTGGACAGCTATTCTGTTTTTTCTCACCCGCAAACGAAGCAGTTTTTGAAGGGCCTCACTCGCCTCTTTCCTCCGACTTGTGGGCAGACTTCCTCCTGGGACTTACCTCTAGTACTGTCCAAATTGATGGGCAAACCATTTGTGTGTAGCTTTGTGAATCTGAAGTTATTTCTCTGAGTGACAACATAACAGAGAAAAATGGTGTATGGTGAGATATTACTTGATTGTGTGATAACATAGTGAACTAAATACGAAAGAAACAATAAGGACCATTTGCCATTCATCCTGGAACACTACAGAGGAGGAAAGGTGCACAGATTGCCTTTGAAAAATATGACTTCAAAAGGCATTTTACCAGCCTGTTTACACCTTTGTTTCTCTATGATATGATCCTATTTGCTGCAGCACTGACATGCATTTACCTGGGTCCTTTAACTGATGAGACCAAGGACTGTGACCAAATGCCTCTGCATGTAAAGTTTGTGTTCTACCACTGCTCCATTAGCAGACTGATTCAACCTACTCACTTACTGAAGCTGCAGCAAACAGAAACTAATTCACTAGCCTAGGCTTCTGGATGAATCTGCAGGGGAGTCATATCTTTCCTAACAACAAATTTTAATTTGAAATTATTGAGTGAGGACAGAAAGGCAAAAATTAGTTTATGGGGGTTCGAAAACAGAACTCTTCCAGAAAAGAAAAATGATACTGAAAAAATGTTCCTTTTCTGTAAAGAATAATAACAGGTTGCTTAGCTGTAACTGATGATCTTCGAGTGGTCATCTGTGCATTCACACCACCCGCCCTCCTTCCCCTCTGCTTTCGGTCCTCTCCTTTTTATTACTCTGAGACTGATGGCAGTGGTCAGAAGGAACTGGCGGGATTGTCGTGCCCCTCCCTTAGACATGCGCAGTGCATGATGAGGGAGCGGGCGCAAAAATCCCTTTTGCTTTTCAAGAGGAACCGATCAAGGTCGGCGCAGGTGCACTATATCCCAGAGGTGTGAATGCACAGATGACCACTCGAAGATCATCAGTTACAGCTAAGCAACCTGTTATTATTCTTTACAGAAAAGGAACATTTTTTCAGTATCATTTTTCTTTTCTGGAAGAGTTCTGTTTTCGAACCCCCATAAACTAATTTTTGCCTTTCTGTCCTCACTCAATAATTTCAAATTAAAATTTGTTGTTAGGAAAGATATGACTCCCCTGCAGATTCATCCAGAAGCCTAGGCTAGTGAATTAGTTTCTGTTTGCTGCAGCTTCAGTAAGTGAGTAGGTTGAATCAGTCTGCTAATGGAGCAGTGGTAGAACACAAACTTTACATGCAGAGGCATTTGGTCACAGTCCTTGGTCTCATCAGTTAAAGGACCCAGGTAAATGCATGTCAGTGCTGCAGCAAATAGGATCATATCATAGAGAAACAAAGGTGTAAACAGGCTGGTAAAATGCCTTTTGAAGTCATATTTTTCAAAGGCAATCTGTGCACCTTTCCTCCTCTGTAGTGTTCCAGGATGAATGGCAAATGGTCCTTATTGTTTCTTTCGTATTTAGTTCACTATGTTATCACACAATCAAGTAATATCTCACCATACACCATTTTTCTCTGTTATGTTGTCACTCAGAGAAATAACTTCAGATTCACAAAGCTACACTTTATTGAGAGCAATTGGCTGTGATTGTTTCTCAATTGTCCTGGCCTGAGAAGTTCCATTTCTGTAAGAGCAGTGCTGAATTTCTAAAAGCCTTAAATTCTTTCCTCTTCAAAGGCATGATCTTTTGCAATGCAACCTGTCTTTCTTCTCATAGGATTTTTGCTTTATCGGTTTTATATACACTTAAGTATATACTAATAGTTTCTGGAGAACAAACTTCCCAAATGGCTAATAGTTCCAAAGCCTACCTTTATTTGAAAATCTCAGAACAAGTAATACTTGGTTTAAAAGGAGGTAGGTATTTACCACCTAAAATGATGGCATACAGGAGGCTCACAAACAGGTAATGAAGGTGATGCCATCATGTGCTCTTTGTCCCCAGCATCTCCTTTTATTAAGTGGTACAGTACCACTCTAAATAGATGTTCCTTTCAGCTCTTATGTTAAACACCACTGATAGTATGCCATGCATTTGACCAATCGTTTTCCACACATCTAACCTAGACAGGGCCGGCCCCAGCTTATTTTGCACCCTAGGCGAGGATCCCTTCTGGCGCCCCACCCCCACCCCGTGCGCGAACCATGGCTTGGACCCGTTAATTGGATCTGTACCCCGGACCTCCTGTTCCCCTGGCACCCATGCTCTTAACACTCACTTTTGCTTTTGTAACTTTGCCTGCTTTGCGCATCTGGCTTCCACCAAGGAAGACTCTGCAAAGAAAGGCACTCGCAGTCACAAACAACCTCTGCTTCTTTTTTTTTTTTTGGTAAACAAATTTTATTTTTCTCAGGAATACAACGTATACAGTTAAAACATTTCATTCTATCAATTGTCTACCCCGTTCCCAATTCCTCCCCTCCCTCCAATGGCTTCCCGCAATGCTTCCACCCCTGCTCCAAATTACATTCTTTCAATTGTCTACCCCATTCCCAGTTCCTCCCCTCCCTCCATTGGCTTCCCACAATGCTTCCACCCCTGCTCCAAATTGCTTCATATCATCAACAATATCAGTTTCTTATCATTACATCTAAAGATAACATCATTTGACTTAATATTGATCTAAACATATCAAGTTTTGTTTCACATCCCAGTTCTTTTCCAAATACACTTTAAAGTCACTCCATTCTTGAAAAAACACGTCATCTTTATTGTTCAGCTTCTTCGTAATTTTGTCCATCTCTGCCATGAACAGAACTTTTTGTATCCAGTCCTCAATTTCTGGTACTTTCTCTGTTTTCCAAAATTGTGCATAAATCATTCTCGCTGTTGTGATTAAGTACCAGAATAAAGTCTTTTTAGTTGTATTGACTTCTTCCATTTTCAATCCTAAAAGCAGAATTTCCGGTGCCTTTTTAAAAGAGCATTTCAAAATTTTTTGCATTTCATTGTGGACTTTTGTCCAAAAGTCAACTGCTTTCTCACAAGTCCACCACATGTGGTAAAATGAGCCTTCATGGCTTTTACATTTCCAACACTTATTTGACATATTCTGGTTCATATTTGCAATTTTTTTCGGAGTCATGTACCACCTATACATCATTTTATAACAATTCTCTCTAACATTGGTACAAGGCGATATCTTAATAGAATTTTTCCACAAATATTCCCAGGTTTCAATAGCCACTTCCGTATTCATATTTATCGCCCATTTTATCATTTGCCCTTTTACAGTCTCATCTTCAGTATACCATTTTAGTAACACTTTATACATTTTAGAGATATTTTTTCCCCCTTCACTCTCCCAAATCATTTCAATCTCATTTTTTTCCTCTCTAAAACCATAGTTTCTTTTGTCTGATCTAAAAAGGTCAAAAATCTGCATATATTTCAGCCATTCATATTCATATTCAATTTCATTCTGCTTTTTCATTACCCATTCTGTTCCCACTTTTTTGATTAGATCTTTATATGGCAACCAATCTTTATCTCTATGTCTTGAGTAAGATGTTAACACTTCCACTGGTACAATCCACAATGGTCTTACATCACAAAAGTATTTTTTATACCTCATCCATACCACAAATAATGCTTTTCTTACCACATGAAGCTTAAAAAAGCTATCCATTTTTGTTTTGTCATACCATAAATATGCATGCCAACCAAATCTACAATCATGGCCTTCTAACCCCAGTAACTTGTCATTTTCTAATTTCACCCACTGTTCACAAACAACCTCTGCTTCTCACTTGCCTTGACAGTTCCCTGCTGGGGTTGCCATAAGTCAGTTGCAACTTGAGTGTCCTTATGTAATATCCACCCTACTTAGATTCTTCTTTGACTCAGCTGAGTTACCCTTCTGTGCCCAGAGGGCTAAGTTCTTTGGTGGAATTGGTGTTTGTATCATCAGAAAGATCATAACATGTTTAAAACTCAGTAGTGTTTGCAGCTGAACCAGGACAACAGGGGTGTGTGTGCCAGTTTGGCACCCCTAAGGGCCGGTGCACTCTAGGCGAGCGCCTAGTTCGCCTAGTGAGTGAGCCAGCCCTGAACCTAGAAACCGTGTCAAGAAAAAGGAATAGCTCATTTGAAGGATTTGGAGCTTTTGCTTGGAGTTTTGTCTCTCCTCAGAAAACGTCCTCCCTCCCATGGCCTGTGTCTCGTTATTGTGGCTGTCCCCAGCTTCTTTATACTTTCATCACCCATCCCCAAGCAGGAGCTGATTGCAGAAGAATTTTTTAGGATTTCTACGCATTAGTTTGTTTTCCTGAGCAAGGAAAAATTGCAGAATAATAATACTGCAGAACAGCTTGGCAGGTTAGGGATTTTGTAACCTACTGATTCACAGTACTCTACCAATTACCTCACAATGTGTTGCATTCTGTAGCAGCCATACTTCTTTATCCAAGTGATTCCCTTCACTGTTGCTTGCAAAAACTTAACACACTTGCTCCCCTCACACACACATCACTATAGACATGCTGCACAATGTTAGTGGGACAAACTAACCCCCTGCAGAGCCTGTACCTGTATTCTGTGTGTGGGATTCCTCTCAGCCATTGGGGTATGGAGCTGAGGGTAATGCAGGGCCTGCAAGGGTAATGCAGGGCTCTTCCACCAGGCCTTTGCATAGGAGCCGCCGCTGTCATAGTACCACCACCGAGTTGCCATCTTCGACAGTGGATTAGACCTGGAGGTGAGCCAGCCCTGGGCAGACGCCTAGATGACCGAAGAATGTATGTTGTCAGGTTAGGCTTGACAAATGGAACCCATCTTGGACTAAGAAGATTTAACACCAAGAGCACTGCACTTTATTTAATGACTGTTTTTATGCTGTTTAATGATTGTTTTTGTGCTGTTTTAACTGTTTGTTATGGCATTTGCCTCTGTTGTCAGCCGCCCTGAGCCCGTTTGGGGAGGGCGGGGTATAAATCTAATAAATAAATAAATAAATAAAATGGTGATTGGAATGGTAGTCTTTCCTTCTTTGTGTGGTGCTAGTGCATCCCTGGCAAAAGGGTGGGCATTTTTAAGCTGCTGCTGGTGGGGTTGCCAGGAGGTTTCAACTGCTGTCTGAGGGAGTCCAGAGTTTCTGGCTGCAGTCATCAGCTGCTACCTTTCCGCCAGCTACACATGTTGTGAGGGAGGAGGCTCTCATCTCTTTCTAGCTACCCAGCTGTGTGTTGTGTGGTTGGCAGATGTCATGGGGTCATTTGGCAATTGCCATGCATTGATTAATATTAGTAAAAACTTTTAAGTGCTCAACACAGGGTACCTTTTAACAGAAATTGTATTTTATGTAGAATCTGAATTTTATTTCCCAGATACTATGTTTTTGTTTCTGCGAAGTGCCAATAAAGGAACTGCTCCTGTGATTAATATTCCTGAGGGTATCGTCAATTAGTGGTTCTTGGGGTTGGTGTAGAGTTATGACTAGGGATCCTATGGGCACGTCTGTCAATGTTCCTATGTTTGCTTTTCTTTCTAGAGCCATTGTTATGGTTTTGTTCTGCTGGTTGAGCATAGGAACATGAGATTGTTGTGCTATTATGAGTCCTGGCACAGTGGGCATGTGCCATAAAAGCACCACCGAATCTATCTGCTAGTCATCTTTTAATTTTTCTAGAGTTGAACAATTTAGTCTTTCCTCATAGGGAAACTCCCTGAATTGTTATTGTGCCTCTTCTGTACCATTTCCACATCCAGAATGCTTTTCCGCCTCTAAAGTATTCTTTTTGAGATACGATGACTACGGCTATACACATTTATTATTCCAAATGCAGCAAACTACATTTTAAAAGCATACTTTTTAATATCCCAGAAGTTAACCGAAAATAATCCTAAATTGTTCAGAGCTGCCTCTTTTCAGCTGACACTACTTTCAAGAGAAGTCATCAAGCACCAGTAATTCTAATATCTTACAATGGCCTACTGGCTTTCAGCCAAGAAGGGTTTTAAGAAATAAACAGGACCTCTTAATGCAGTCATTTTTAGTTTGGCCTAATCTGTGCAAATTGATGACTTAAATCCTTTTATATCTCAAGACCACTTTGGAAATTCACATGGTAGGTCTTTCTAATTTTTGTAATTTCTTTCTTCCTTCTCTGCTCTAGTATATTACCATTTCTACAGAGTATAATGCTAGCATCTATAGCTTAATTCCAAAGTATAGGCTTCTGTGTTCATGCGTAATGGAGCTTGTACCTTGGGCATCTCCCAAATCTGTTGCAGGTCAGACTAGAATTCACATTTCTAACACAGCAGCCCTAGTCCTTTGCACTACAAGCAGTTTTCATTCTGCTAGCATTGTTTTACGGACAGCTTAGGTTATATTTTATGGAGGTATATTTTAACTTTTACATACCAGTCAAGTAAATATCAGAATTCCAAGCCAGATTGTGTTGCATGGCCACAGTGGATCAGTCTTGGAACCCATGATATGCCTCTTGCTGTATAAGTATGCATACACTTGGTTTTTAAAAGAGAGATGAATGTGAATCTCACATGTTACAGAGAACCATGGGGGTTTGCCCTGTATCCCAATTTAACTCACTATTCCCATAACATTTGAACTAGTCCAGGGAAAGGAAGAAAATTATCTTATGTGGTCCAAAAGATAGGTTCTCTGAATATTTCAGTTCAGAAATAATTATACTTAGACCGAGTACTGATCCCTGTGGTACCCCACTGCTTACCACCCTCCACTGAGAAAATTGCCCATTTATACTCACTCACCGTTTCCTATTAATCAGCCAGTTTTTGATCCACAAAAGGACTTGTCCTTTTATCCCGTGACTATTGAGCTTACTTAGGAGCCTTTGATGAGGAACTTTGTCAAAAGCTTTCTGGAAGTCAAAGTAAACAACATCTATTGGGTCCCCCTTGTCCACATGTTTGTTCACTCCCTCAAAGAACACTAACAGGTTAGTGAGACAAGATCTTCCCTTACAGAACCCATGCTGAGTCTTCCTCAATAGTTTTTGTTCATCTATGTGCCTATTAATTCTTTCCTTAATAATAGTTTCCACCAACTTACCTGGTATCGAAGTCAGACTGACTGGCCTGTAATTTCCCGGATCTCCTCTGGAACCTTTTGAAAGATGGGAGTGATGGTAGCTACCTTCCAGTCCTCAGGAATGGAGGCAGATTTTAATGAAAGATTACATATTTTTGTCAGGAGATCCACAAGTTCACAACTGAGTTCTTTCAGAACTCTCGGATGTATGCCATCCGGGCCTGGTGATTTATCAGTTTTTAAGTTGCCTATCAGTCTTAGGACCTCCTCTCTCGTCACCTCAATCTGACTCCGGTCTCTCAACACTGCTCCTGAAATCAGTGGTTCTGGAGCAGGCAAGCACTTCTCATCTTCCACAGTGAAGACAGAGGCAAAAAATGCATTTAGCTTCTCAGCCATTTCCCTAATCCTTCAGTACTCCTTTTACCCCTTGGTCATCCAAGGGCCCCACTGCCTCCCTGGCTGGTTTCCTACTTCTAATGTATTTGAAGAAAGTTTTATTGTTGGTCTTTATATTTTTTGCTATATGCTCCTCATATTTTTTTTTTGCCTGTCTGATCACAGACTTGATTTTTTTTTTTGCCACAACTTGTGTTCCCTTTTATCAGCTTCACTGTGACTAGCTTTCCACCACTTAAAGGAATCCTTCTTACCTTTTACAGCTTCCATTACTTTGTTAGTTAACCATGCAGGCTTTTTCCTATACCTATTTGTGCCTTTCCTAACCTGCGGTATATATGTTTTCTGAGCCTCTAGGATTGTAGTTTTAAATAGTCTCCAAGCTTCCCCAGTGGTTTTGACCCTTTCTGCTTTTCCTTTTAGTTTCTTCCTCATGTTCCCTCATATCAGAGAAGTTACCCCTTTTAAAGTTAAAAGTGGTCCTGTTGGTCTTTTTGGGCAACTCCATATTTATACAAATGAACTCAATAACATTATGGTCACTGTTCCCAAGTGGTGCAACCACTTTTACATCTTGGGCGTTACTTAGGACCAAATCCAGGATCACCTCTCCCCTGGTAGGTTCCGTGACCATCTGCTCCATATCACAGTCATTTAGAGTGTCTAGAAACGCAATATCTTTTCCCCAAGTAGAACACATATTGACCCAATCAATGTGTGGGTAGTTAATCACCTATTATGACACAGTTTTATGTCTGGTAGCTCCAGATGGACAGCTGTTAGCTAGGAACCTGACTGGGTCTCTTCTTTCCTCTCTCTCTGCTGCAGGATTTATTTATTTATTTATCTATCTATTTATTTATTTATTTATTCGACTTATTATACTGCCCTAACCCATAGGGGTCTCTGGGCAGTTTACAGGAGTGTTCAAGGAACTATTTTACCCTAACTAAGGCCACATGCTATAGGGTGGGGATTTCCTACCAGCACCCTGTGGTGGGCCCGCTGCGTCTTTTTCTGGCTCGGCTTTTTCTCCCTTCTCGGCGGTTTCTGGCATCTTTTTCCCACTGGGCTAGCTAGCAAACCACTTCCAGATAATATCTTTCAGTTGCTGCGACTCATAAGGTAAATCCAAGGCAAAGACTACAGGATGAAAGTCTTTCCTGTGCTATTGCCTATCCTCTGGGCCATCGTGTGTGTGTGTGTGTGCGCGTGTGTGTAATCCTAGAGTTCCCATATCTTCCATAGAAGAGATTCCAGGCTACCTTTGAAGTTCCTTCACAAGTATTTAGTATGTGGCTTAGTTTTTATAGAGTAGCCATTAAATGTGCTTATAAATCAAGTACCTGTGTCATCTGGCTGCATATTGTATCATTTTGGAATGTCACAAAAAGATGCTTCACGTATTGATAAATGGCAAAGTAGGCAAATAAATCATATTTAACCCTTTACATCACGGCTATTTAAGTAATAAAATTTAACCCTGTGTTGTTTACTGTTTTAGTGTAACTGATGGTAAATTCACATTAGGCTTTTTCTATTAGAATTACACTTTAATCGTTTGAGATATGTCTTCACCAATCTGAGAAGAGCCGTTCTGGATCAGGCTATCTGTCTCTTCAGTCTAGCATCCTGTTTCCTTCAGTGACTAAACTAATGAAGATAGCATTTGTATGGCACTTTCATTGTTCAAAGTGATTCACATCCATTATCACAGTAAACATTACAGCAGCCAAGTAAAGCAGGGCAGTTTATTATTCCCATATTGTTGATGAGGGACTGAGAGGCAACAGCCTAAGGCTACTTTGTGAGTTTGTGGCTGAGGTGAGATTGAATGGGTACCTTCCTAAATCATAGTTAATTCCCTTAATCACTGTGTTATGGCAGTTCCCAGATGCACCCTGGCATCAGCAGCTAGTGTTCAGAAATATACAGTCTTAATGGAGGACACATTTAGCTTGCAGGGCTACTATCTACATAACTGAATACAGTAATCCAAATGCTTTCTTTCTTTTCTATTACTGTTCATTCTACCCAGTGGTCTCAAACAGCCATTGAGAGTTTATGTTTAAGCAGCTAATGGAAAGCTACACACATAATGGGATCTCCCCAACAAAATATGATAGGGTTTATGCAGTTGTTTTAGAATGTTTCCCTATTTCTACAATGGCAGCCAAAAATCTAGCAACCCTGTATGTAACCTACTCATCTACATTGCTCAGTAGCCTAGAAGTCTCAGCAGTTGGAGAAGCAAAGGCCTTACTAAGTACGGTGGAAATCGGCTCCTGTCTAAGTTTTAAAAATGCAGGGCAGTTTTAAAGTATGTGGTCAATGGATTCAGTGTGATTAAGGTCACAGTTGCATGTTCTCTTTGAATACAGAATACCAGCATATCTAACTGTCAAGACTGCAGATGGTAGAGCGTTAAGACATGCCAACATAAAGGTGCATCTATATTTAGGATATGTTAGATCACAAAAATATATTGGGATGCTCACTGGTAGGGGAATGCCAACTGTGACAGCTGAACAAACTCTTCTTGACCTTATTGCTGTAGTTTTACAATCCAGATGTTTCAAATGAATTTCAATCAGATGTCTTGGCTCATCAACATTTTCTATTGAAACCCCAAGGCACATTAGCTTATCATTCACCATTTATCCCAGTTACTCTTATGATTGTCTAATTTAGTAAGATCGTGTAAACTTAGCTCTGGATCTGATTGCAGGATCTTTAATTTTAAATTAAATGTCCTCCATTCCCTCGCTTCAGCTCTCAGAACAACACCAGCCACACATTTTAGGGGCCCCAGTATACCACGAAGAAAATTAAATGGTGGTCGATCAATATCCTCAGTAACAGCCTCTATCCATATACCAGCTGCATATAACAAGTGGCCAGCTACCTTAGAGTTAAATATTCTGAGTGCTGAAGATACATGTTGTCCCCCTGAAGTATAAAAGAATCTAGTGATTGCTTTCCCAATGCTGTGTGCAGCTCTTATTACTAATGTCACATGAGTTCTCCACAAAAGATCAGCACTGAACAATACCCCCAAGTATCCAAATGTTGCTATGCTCTGGATTTATAAGGCATTATTCCACTGGTTTTTTTCATATTTAGACTCTTTCCTAATAATTCCTAGCATACAGTTTGCCTTTTTAAAATCACCACTGCATACTGAGTTCACCTTTTCATTTAGTTATCTACCATGGCTCCAAGATTTCATTTATGGCTAGTCACCACCTGTTCAGTATGTTCAGAAATTAGGTTTTCCCCCCAGTGTGTATCATTCTATACTTATTCACACAGAATCTCACATCACATTTCTGGCCTTTCATTCAATTTCAAGGGATTATTTAGGAGCTCTTTGCAATCTGCTTGGGTTTTGGACACACTGAATTAGGGTTGCCAAAAATTTTTTACCTACCGGCGGGGGTCCTTCCTGCCGGTCCGAGAGCTCTGTGCGGATGCGTGCGTCGCCAGGACGTCACCGGAAGTGACGTCACACGCTGGGCGGGGCCACGCTGTTTGAGGGGGAAACAAAGAGTTTTCCCCTCAAATGGCTGCCATTTGAGGGGAAAACTCTTTGTTTTCCCCTCAAACGGCGTGGCCCCGCCCCCAGCGTGCGACGTCACTTCCGGGTGACGCGCACGCGGGGGTGGGTTTTCCCCCGGGCCCCGATTCCGGCGCGCCGGGAATCGGGGCTTCGAAGCGGGGGAATCCCCGCCCCCCGGCTGCATTTGGCAGCCCTACACTGAATGATTCAGTGTCATCTGCTTGTAGACAACCTCACTGTTCACTTCGAAATTCAAATAATTTGTGATTAATCTATATAATAATAAAGAAAACAATTTATTGTGATGCTCCCCACTACAATACTAGTAAGGGTGCTAATGTGAGACTCAGATTAAAGCAGGAAGCTGCTGGTCCCCACCCACCAATTACCTGTTTGCAATTCTTCTAGATCAGGGGTGGCCAAACTGCAGCTCTGGAGCCACATGCGGCTCTTTCACGCATATTGTGTGGCTCCTGGCAGGGCAGCTGGGGAAGCAAAGGGGAGGCATAGTTTTCCTCCCTCCCTCGCGTCTATTTGCTTTCTTTGTTTCTCTCTGTTTCTTTCTACCTCTTTCATTCTTTCTTTCCACCTCTCTCTTTTTCTCTCTCTCTCTTAGACAAATAAATATCATTAGCAAATGAGTAAATATCATTAGGCAAATAAATATCATTGTCAATATCTGTTTTAACCCCTTTTGTTTTTATTTTTGCAGTCTCATTTAATGTTAATAAAAAAGCAAATTTGCATGTTTTTAAATAAAAATGTGCGTGTAATATTTGTTCGTGTTTTGCGGCTCTCAAACATCTGACATTTATTCTATGTGGCTCTTATGTTGAGCAAGTTTGGCCACCCCTGTTCTAGATTGATGGATGTGCCCTAAAAAATAGCTTATGAAGATGCAGGGTTCAAACATGAGTTAGAAGGTTGGAGCACACAGACGCAGGCTCCTGTTTGGCTTCTGCCCGTCCAGTACATAAGACAGTGAACTGTATCAGAAAACTCAGGCCATTGAAGAGGTAGAGCCATTCACATACACTCTTTGTTTTTTAACACTAGTCTAGAAGGCTAGTTTGGTGTAGTGGTTAAGTAAAGGTAAAGGTTCCCTTGCTCAAAAGCCAGTCAAGTCCGACTCTAGGGTTGCGGTGCTCATCTCCGTTTCAAAGCCGAAGAGCCAGCGCTGTCCAAAGACGTTTCCGTGGTCATGTGGCCGGCATGACTAAACACCAAGGTGCACGGAACGCTGTTACCTTCCCACCGAAGTGGTACCTATTTATCTACTTGCAATGTATCGCTTTCGAACTGCTAGGTTGGCAGGAGCTGGAACTAGAGACGGGAGCTCACTCCGTCATGCGGCACCCGAGTCTTGAACTGCTGAACTACCGACCTTCCACAGCCTGCAGTTCAGCGTCTTAACCACTTGAGCCAAGTGCACAGACTCTAATCTGGGAGAACCAGGTTTGATTCCCCACTCCTCCACATGCAGCTGCTGATGTGACCTTGGATCAGTTATAAGTTCTTTCAGAGCTGTTCTCTCAAGGGCAGTTCTCGAGAGAGCTCTCTCAGCCCCACCTACCTCACAGACAGTGTTCCCTCTAAGCTGAGTTAGTGTGAGCTAGCTCACAGTTTTTTAGCCTCCGACTCACACATTTTTGTCTTAGCTCAGGAAGGATGGCTCCAGAGCAGACTAACTTATGCAGCAGCCAAATTGCTCACTCACATCTTTAATGCCAGTAGTTCACAAAGTAGAATTTTTGCTCACAAGACTCCGCAGCTTAGGAGGAGCACTACTCACAGGGTGGGGAGGGGAAGGGAAATGGTCTGTAAGCCTCTCTGAGACTCCTTTGAGTACTGAAGGGTGGAGTATAAATCCAATCTCTTCTTCTTCTAAACTACAGCAATAAGTTTCTCATACATGTGCAAGCCAAAATGCACTGGATGCTTATGGATCAAAAAAGATATGCACAAGTTGAGGCTTTAATTATCCATTGCCTTCGGCTGTGAACCAATGAAAGAGCTATGCCATAAATTTAGGATGCTAAAAATCATCTTTAAAGCATTTTATAAGCTCCATCAGTGATGCAGTACATCATAAGATATAGTATAAGACTCCTAGCAATGAGCAGCCTAGAATTGTGAAGAGACAACAGAGTTCCATTTCACTCACTTGCTGACAGCAGATATTCCAGGGTGCTGATGCATGAGTAATAAAGAGGAAAGCAAGTTTTACACCTACATCTCTCTTGCCATGTCCACACTGCCTGGAAAGCAGGTGGAGGAACTTACGTTTGCAAGAGCTTTCATGTTGGCAGGAGATGGGTGTGAAATATGAATTTTGCCCAATGTCTGCCAGTTATCAGCCTTTACTGTAGGCAGATGAGAAGCAAATAGTTTTGTATGTATGTAAATAGGCTTTGTAATTCATTTGGAGCCAAATACATACAGCAGTCCTTAAGCTGATTCTTCTCCTCTGTATCAAGAGTACAAAAGGAAAGTGTAATGCTTTCTTTTTCACAGTCAAGAGAGGGAGGGGGATTTGCTACCACTGAAGCAGTGTTGTAGATAACAGCTGATGGCAAGCTATTAATTAGTTGCTTTGAGAGATTTCCCAGTTCAGCTGCCTAAAAGCATTACTTTACAAAGCAGGAAGATTTCACAAAGCCTATTTATTTGGCATTTTTCAAGCTGCTTGTTCCTCTTGGTGGTGAAGTGATGCAAAACAATTGGAGTCAAAATAGCCTGCATTGTCTGTCCACAATAAGTTTCTACAGGTATGGTCAGTTTACAAGCCCAGAGATGAGTTCGCTTATTACCTCAAAGATGATCTCTTGTTTTTGTGTTTGCTGTTGTTCAGAAGGACATACAAATGAGTCAGCTTTTTGTATGGTTTTGCTTAAAACGGTGCTTTTGCAAACTCTGTTCTCCAAAACAGTTTTGCCACATCAGCAAGTTTGTTGAAGAAAGACAGTGGTTTGTGGACCCTGTGGGAAAAGTTTGGTGCAACAGAGGTCTCTTGAGCTCTAATCCTCGTATGCAAACCATGCACAATTGGTACTGCAGATTCCCAGACTGAATGGAACATGAAAATACACTGTTCTAAGTGTGATGGACCATAGACAAAACTGTGACTGGCTAGTCCCTGCCCTGACTGGAAGAACAAGTTTGGATGAGGCAGCAGTCATGGAAATACTCTTGAAAACAACAGGAGCTGCCAGAACATCAATTAGAAACACAAGGGCGTTTCCTTTGTATATTTTTCAGAGAAAACGTGCCATTGCTTTCTGCTTCTAGATCACCACTCAGTTCCAAAGTTTGTGCTAAGCTTCTGCATATTAACATTAACTCTGTATTGTGCTTGCAAGGGGTAAAGCTTTGTCACAAACAGTCCATGAGTCAGGAAGGAGGTGGTGAGAGAGACATGGGAAAGAGGATGGGACAAGAGAGATAGAGGTTTTCAGGAAGGGAGAGAGTGTGTGCAGTGACTGAGAAACTGAAAAGTTGGCAAGAAGGCTGTGATAAAAGCAGAGATGTCATAGCCAGAGAGACAGGCAAGAGGAAGGTGCAGGGATAGAAAGCGATATCTGATGATGTAGGTAGAGAGACCAGAAGGTGGCAGGAGAGACAGACGCCAGAAGCAGTGGGGGGGGGGGGGGAGAAAAAGACTACTGAGCTGGAAGTGGGGAGGGAGACTGTCCTGCTGTTTGTGATTGTGTAGCTAGGTAGAAGGTAGAGAACAGGATCCTATACCTTGAACTCTTCCAGCCAAAGCATCAGCTGCAGGTTTGTAATTTGTGAGTAGGGTACCAATTCAACCCTTCAAACTCTCTGAAGAAGGTCTTGAGGACTTTGGGGGGGGGAGAATTTGTTGTTCAGTCGCACAGTCGAGTCCCACTCTTCGCAACCCCATGGACCAGATCATGCCAGGCCTTCCTGTCTTCCGCTGCCCTCTGAAGTACATACTACAAGCAAGAGAACCAAAGACTTAATTGTGTGATGAATTTGCTTGTGGCTGAGCAATACAAGGGCATTCAGGGTAGCCTCAGGGATTCCACTTGGAGGCAAGCAGCAGACTTAATTGACGTTTATGTACAAACCGATGTGTTACGTAAATTTGGTAGTCTAACTAGGCTATGCATAACAAGCTGCAGTTAAAACAATCCTCAGTTTATCATGATGTCTGAATAGAGCTGTTGTGCCTTTTTCATTTCCCTTCCTACTAATTATGTGCTAAAATCAATGTGGAGCTTTATATTATCTGTATTTCAGTCTTGACTGCTTATTCTTTCAGGCATGCACAGTCCTTTGAGTTGCAGGACCCCTGGATGCTGTGCACTCAGTCTCTAGATTTCAGGTTGCCCAGCTTCTTTATTGTTCCATATGTTTAATACTCTTTCAGTACCAACATATAGTAAACATTACTCCTTGTTTCTGCCTTTCTGTTTATGCATATATTTGTGATTCTTCCCGGGCCATTATAATTCAGTTTTACTATTTACTGTACTGGGTGGCAGTGCATTATGAACTGTGATTTTGAAGAGTTTTTTTTAAAAAAAATCATAGCCTTCATCCCCTTTCTTTTCCCTGTGTTTTGACTCACATGTGATCAGTTTTACTTAAAGAATTTCTATATGAATAGGAACAGGATTGAAAATTATGTCAGACTTTCCTCTGAAGCGTACTAATTTGATGGGGGGGGGGGGGTTAAAGCCCAGAATTTGTTTGAAGTGCCTTGTCTCATTCTGCTGACTCAGTGGCAGTTTCTCCCTGAAGATTGTAGAGCAGCTGAATCTAATTTCTTGGGATATTATCATGAAGTAATTAAATTAATAATCTTCAGGAGAGGCAACTGATGATCACTTGTGGCAGGCTCTTTTACATGCATGACATGCCAGCTTTTTCCCATTGGAAGGACAGTTTTGAGCAGTCCCAAGAGAGCTAGAATGGGATCTCCAATGAGACAGATTACTGTCATAAGTCATAGGCTTGCTACTGCTTTCCCTCCCCAGCTTTTCAGCTCCACTCTGAATGTGTCACTTGCATGTGACATACATGCATATTTGGTGGAAGGGAATTGCTGTCACTTCATCATAAAATGCACAGTACTTGTGACAAGAAAGGAAAGAGCAGCAAGGTATCTAGTTGGAATAGCTGCATTTTTAATAGCTTTCTGATGTACATTTCTGGTGACAGACAAAAGGAAATGAGGAAAACAGTTGATGCATGGTTTTAAATACACCAGAAGCATCCCTCCCACCACCACCACCCTGGAAAAGTGCTTCATGTGCTGAAAGCCTTGTGTCTTTCTTGGTAAGTACTAGAACTCTTTTGAAAACCCCATCTTTGGCTTCCCCGCATCAAAATCTAAAGAATGGTGTTCATCAGGCAGCTTACAGGGTGAAAGAAGCATCCCTCTCTTGCAGTCTCTTCCTAGCTGTCATCCTTGATTCTCAGCTACCCCCTTTCTTAACAATGCATGGCAGGATGTGTCAAAGAGGAAGCTGTCAAAGGCCATCAATTTATTGTGAGTCTCTTGAGATTTGTTAGTTTCCTCCCCCTGCACCCTGAAGTGATATAAATAAATCAAAGTGGTGCCTTTTGATTAAATGGAAAGAGGGGTGTTTCTGCTTCTGGTCCCTAAAGACTCACAGAATACACTCTAGGCAAATAAAATGAGGACAGTGTTTCTGATTATCATCATTATAGTAAGGATCGGGAAGTCCACATCTTTGGAATACTTAAAGTAGAACAGATGTATAAAAATGCACTTTCTGCTAGGAATTTGTTGCAAGGTATCCAGTTGCTATTGGATAGCAGAGTAGGAATAAAAAAGCATAGCCATTCGATAATGGATGAAAGTGAATTTCTGTCATCCCCAAAAGCTTAATGCTATGAGATATTGTTGTGCTTGCTCCATAGCTCTTGAAAATGAGCTGGCAAGATAGGTTGGTGCTGGCAAGGTCTTCTAGTAGCAGCTTCAGCTTACTAGGCCTTTGAAGAAGGACTTGGAACTGCTGCTAAGGGGCTACGGACAACCAGTCCCACTTCGTGCAAAACTTTACTCATAGTAAGGAGCCAGGTAACAGTGGGAGGGTTCCTAGTGTCCTGGCCCCACTGGTGGGGCTCCTGATGGCACCTGGTATTTTTGGCCACTGTGTGAAAGAATGTTGGCCTGGATGGGCCATTGGCCTGATCCAACATTGGCTTCTCTTATGTTCTCTCTTATGTTCTCTTAGGTAGGGAATTTTCATGGGGAAAGCAGGGCTGCCAAGAGCCACCATGAGCCCCTGATGAAGATTCCACCTGGGCCCCCACATGACCCTGATCCAAACCAAATATCATAACAAAACAGATCACTTGGCTTGCCATTTTATAGTATAATTTATAGTATAATTTTATAGTAATAAAAGAATCCACTTAAACAGATTAATGTTCTATTACCATGCATGTAAAGGGTGCAGGAGGGAGGAAGCATCATTTCACTACTTTTTTAGATCATGGAGAAATATTAACTCCCCCAGATCTGTTCATAATATTAACAGAAGTTTGCTGCTATATTACTATTTTAGGGTTGCCAAGCCCCCCCCCCCAGCCACCAACGGGGAATGGAGTGGTAGGGTTGCCAGATCCAGGTTGGGAAACTCCTGAAGGTTTGGGAATTGAGCCTGAGCAAAACAGGGACCTCAACAGGGTACAACACCATAGAGTCCACCCTCCAAAATATCCATTTTCACCAGGGGAACTGACCTCTGTAGTCTGGAAATGGGTTGTAATTCCAGGGGATCCCCAGGTCCCACCTGGAGGCTGACAACCCTATTTTTATCTTGACGCAATACCCTAACTGCCGTTTTGTGAGGTCTGGCTGAGCAGGGTGCAAGGAAAGGAAGAGAAAAAGGATAGGCTATTATAGAAAATGACTTTGTTAGCAGTCTGCAGGCTGGTAATTACTGAAGCATCCATCAGCCAGACTTTCTTGTCTTGCTGCATTGCTGGATTAGTTGATGGGGTTCAGTATGATCTGTTAGGCACGTGTGCTTCAGTCTTGCAGAAAGACAAGTCTAATCGATATTAGAGTGCCTTTTACTGTGCTCAGGCTTCCCTATGCCCCTAGTGGCTGCAGCCAGAACTGCATTTAAAATAAATCAAAAGACTTTCAGCCAGGTGCAGCATGATACTGGCTTCAAGGGCCCTCCAACTGTCTTGGGCCTAGGCTTGTCAGTCCCCAGGTCAGGGTGGGGATTCCCCTGGGTTTTGGGGCTTCTGCCCACCACCAGTCAGCTGGCCGGTGGGTGAAAACTCGCCCCCAGTTACATCCCCGTGTGACTCCCCTGATGTGATGACATCACCCAGAACTGACATCATCCTATGAGGATGCTCTGGTTTGAGGGCAAAACTCTATGATTTTAAGCCAGTTTTACCATAATGTCCTTAAACCAGAGCGTCCATGCATGACGTCCCCGGTGTGATGATATCACTTTCGGGTGACATCATCAGGTGGGGCAGGGCTTTTTTGGTAGAAAAACCCCAGCAGGAACTCATTAGCATAATAGGCCACACCTAACGTCAGAAATTCATTAGCATATTAGGCCACACCCCGATAGTACAACTCATTAGCATATTAGACCACACCCATGCCTTCCCTTGGCTTGCCCGGGCAACTTGCGGCTGTGGGGAGCCCGGGCAAGCCCCCCCTTGAAGGGAAGGCAGTTTAAACTGTCTTCCCTTGGCTTGCCCAGGCGCCTTGCGGCTGCGGGGAGCCCGGGCAAGCCAGCCCTTGGACAGCCCAGGGAAGGCACGGGGAGGCATTTAAATGCCTCCCTGATCCTTCCAGGGGCCCCTCTGGCTCACCCACCTTGGAGTCACTGGGGGGGTCGTTCTCCAGGCCTTCCCTCTGTAGCCATGCATGCAGAGATTTTGGCTGTAGTGGGCGTGGCCAACTCTGAAGCCAGCCGGAACTCCGTTCCTGTGCGTTCCTGCCCATTAATAGCCCTGAGGTTGGGGATGTCCCAGAACACACACACACAACCTCGCCATCAGAACAACAAGGGGACCTGGCAACCCTACTTGGGCTCCCTGAATTTTTGTCCCTCTTGGCGGCCCGGGGGGGAGGGGAAGGTGTCTGATCTACTTGTGAAGAATATGTATAGTGATACCTGCAGTGCAACCCAAGTTACTGGTGAGTAAGAACATAAGAACTTGCTGGATCAGACTAAGGGTCCATCTAGACCAGCATCCTGTTTCACACAACAGTCAACTAGTTTCCCTGGAGGGCCAATAAACAGGACACAGGGCCAAGTCTTCCCCGATGTTGCCTTCTAGCACTGAGTTTCAGAAATTTACTATTTCTGAATGCGGAGGTTGCCTTTACTAACTATAGCTAGTAGTCTTTGATGGACCTATCCTTCATGAATTTGTCAACCCCCCTTTCAAATTCATCTGTGTTCATGGTCATCCCTTTCTCCACGGGCAGTGAATTACACAATTTAATCACTTGCTGAGTAAGAGTTTCTTTTTGTCTGTCCTCTACCTATTGCCCATCAACTTCACTGGCTGTCCCCAAGTTCTAGTATTATGGATAACAGAGAAAATGCTCCCTCTATCCATTTTTTCCACCTCATGCATAATTTTATAAACCTGTATCATGTTCCTCCTTAGCCTATTTTCCTAAACTATAAAGTCCCAGACTTTTCAGCCTTTCCTCACAGGGAAGGTGGTCCAACCTCTTGATCATCTTGGTTGCCCTCTTTTGTACTTTTTCTAGCTCTGCAATTGCTCTGCAAGTTCCTGGTGGATTAGATTTGTTGGCGAGAATTTCATAAAATGAATCTACTATTAAAACAGGACTGTGCAGTGAAATTTGTCAGTGCCATAAGTTAACTGTAAACATTTCCTCTATATCTTTTGAAAAACTTACAGTGCATTACATTTTTATAATGTAAAATATTTCTCAAAACATACCACTACTGCAAATCCTATCTGTCATATCATAAACAAGTATGCAGTACATCTTAATGACAGGAACGCAAAACACTGACATTGGTGTAGAGAAATAGCTATTTCTTGACATGGCAATGTAATGCTTTTGTCATCATTATTTTAGAAACTAGAATAACGTATCAATATTTACAACATTGTTAACCAAAGTGTAAATAAACAAAATCTAGGTCTCTCAAAAGAAAAAAAAGTTGAAAGATGGCATATATTCTGCAATCATGCAAAAAAGTATGCCTAGTTCGATCTTTTCAGGAGGAAGTTTTTAACATAAATATTTACTTACACCTCTGTCTTTTGGTGGTTTATATACACTGAAGAGCTACATGCCCAATCTTTATCTTAGTAAATATCTGAAAAGTGAGAACATGGAAAAGTAGATAAAGGGCAAGCTGTTAACAATGATAGCCTGATCAGCCTAGTTTATCCATGGTAGAAACACACTGTAGTCCTAAGAACACTTCCCCGAAAGTAAGGCCCATTTAGTAAAATGGGGTTTACTTTTGAGCAGACCTTTTAGGATTACTTCTACAAAGAATCAGTCTAGTAGATTTGTTAAAACTGGTATATATCTAAGAGGAGGAGATTGGATTTATACCCCGCCCTTCACTAGCCGAAGAAGTCTCAGAGCGGCTTACAATCTCCTTTCCCTTCCCGCAACAGACACCCTGTGCGGTAGGCGAGGCTGAGAGAGCTCTTGAGAGAACTGCTCTGGAAAAACTTGTAACTGACCCATGGTCACACCAGCAGCTGTATGTGGAGGAGCAGGGAGTTCCTCTGACAAAACAGGAGAGGAGGTGGCAATTTGCACCAGTTCCCCTCCTCTGTGGCTAGCCCCTGTTTTGCCCCCTATGCTGTTTGAGAGGGACAGCTGATTTTGGAGGGAACCTCAGGGTCTCAGTGGGCTGTAGTGGGAGGGGGAAATGGGGAAGTCCGTCTCCATGAAGTTTTGGCTACACATGCTGTCTCATTTGTGATAAATTTTGCTGACAGTAGTAAAAGCTAATATGGTATGGTGGCAATTGCAAGACTCTGACTCCAACTTTCTCTGGTGTTGAAAATGTTCACAATATCATAGCCAACTTAGCCACTCCACCTGATGGAACTATATCAGCCTACCATAACCTGAACATTAACACCATATACTGGGGTCCCCAATGGGTGACATAGCACCCACCAGTGTATTTACTGATGCCCACCAAATGTTTTTAGAAAGTGGACAGGGCCAGTTGGGGTTGTTGCCCAGCAGGGCTTTTACCACTGAAGATGGGGTGGGGGGGGGGGGGGGGGTTAAGTAGCTTCAGCAGCAGCTGTCTCAACAGCACAAGGATCTTTACTGCATGCCTGAAGGTAAGCTGTGAATGCAAGAAAATATTTTAAAAGGTGTCCTGTTAAGGAGAGCTTCTGCCTGAAACGTTGAAGAGTTACTATTAGAGTTATGCATGAATTCACTCCCTGAAAATTTATGGTGGGCTGTGCGTCTTGTGGAAGCCATTATGTAGTTGTGCCCACCACCCTGTTTCAGGATTCCAAAGATGCCCACAGGCTCATAAAGGTTGGGGACCCCTGCCAAAGACTTTGGTAAGGGATGCTGTTTCTCTACCTCAATCAAAGTTTACTAACTCAAGGTGAAATCATATGGTTTAAAGCTAGGAAATGATCCATGGATATTTTACCTGTTGATCAGAAGACAATGAGGAAACTTTCTGGTTTGATGCTGTTCTCCCCTACACTTTGGGTAATCGCAAGAGGTTATTTTTTAATCTCATCTATATGTGAGGTTCCGACATACGGAGTGAAATACTTCTTCTGCAGAGAGTAACTCCAACTCTACAGCGTATTTGTGTTCCCACAGTTTTTTACCTCACCATCTAAGGTGAGTATCTTAGTTTGTTTATGTGAACCAGAGGGAGTCTAATGATCAGCCCTATTAACAGACTTTAGCAATAAAATGAGTCAGTGTGGTTGGTATAGTGCTTAGAGCATCAGACTCGCATGAAGGAGACCTGGGTTCAAGTTCTCACTCTGTCATGCAGTTCACATGATGACTTGAATGACTTTGAGGCCATTAGATTCTTATTCTGTCAACCTAACCTACCTCACAGGATTGTTGTAAGGATAAAATGTGGAGGAGAGAACAGCACAGGCAAATCTGAACTCCTCAGAGAAAGTGCAGAATTAGAATAGTGTAACTTGTTGCCTCAAAAACTGAACTTGCATGACGTAGGTGGGATTGTGTTTTTACATTGCTTATTGAAGATTCTGAACTGTTAAAAGGCCCAAGCAGCACATCATTTTTATACATTTTGCTCAGATGTGAAGATAAATGAGTCATTATTAGAATTCTGCACTTCTTGTATGGTAGTATTGGTTTAATTTCTGTTGTTGCACTGAGATCACATTTTAAACACAATGAGATTCAGCACTGTATGTAATTGCAGTCAAATGGACATATTGCTAAAGATACATCATATATTTGCTGAGAACACTGGAAGCCTGTTATCTGAGATAATCTAAAGACTGCTTTATCAGCATTTGTAAGGCATGAAAATCAGTCAGATAACTTTATTTGTAGTTGTGGTCCAGCATCCACCTTCACTGCTAGCAGTATTGGCTATCCTGTTGAGTTTGGTGGTCTGTCTTGAATTCCAGCTGCACTAGTTTTCCTTGAATCATATATCTTTGGTTCCAAACTAGGCATGATGTTCGGTTTTCAGGAAATC
This sequence comes from Gekko japonicus, assembly GCF_001447785.1. NCBI lineage: Eukaryota > Metazoa > Chordata > Lepidosauria > Squamata > Gekkonidae > Gekko > Gekko japonicus. The sequence continues at coordinate 3,041,482 of NW_015176452.1, read as the reverse complement.
AATCCTTTGTCTGAGCCAGAATGTTCCTCCTGTTCGTCTTGCATACTGTGTTATAACTAGGCGTATTTCCTACAGGCACATTCCTCAAACATTTGCCTTCTTTCTGCTCCCATAGTCCCATAGACAGCCTAGCAAGCCATCTTGGTGAAACAGTCATACCTGAACTAAATGTGTACTTTTTTCATGGTGCTGTGCTGTGTACATTTAGGCAGCCCTTTTGAGCAGCGGTGGCTCAAGTGGTTAAGACGCTGACCTGCAGGCTGTGGAAGGTCAGTAGTTCAGCAGTTCGAGACCCAGGTGCCACATGATGGAGTGAGCTCCCATCTCTAGTTCCAGCTCCTGCCAACCTAGCAGTTCGAAAGCAAGCAATTGCAAGTAGATAAATAGGCACCACTTCGGTGGGAAGGTAACAGCGTTCCTTGCGCCTTGGTGTTTAGTCATGCCCGCCACATGACCACGGAAACGTCTCCGGACAGCGCTGGCTCTTCAGCTTTGAAACGGAGATGAGCACCGCAACCCTAGAGTCGGATTCGACTGGCTCTCGAGCAAGGGAACCTTTACATTTACCTTCGAGCAGATTAGGGCAAAAGGGAATTGCCAAGTGCTCTGTACATGTTGTTGTCTGTGAAATTAGAAAATGCAAAAAGTGTTGTGATTAACAGGCAGATTTGAGAACTTTGAAGCAAGGCAGCCTGCAGATTTATCACAGCACTGATACCATTGGCAGTGTTTTAACTCTCAGCTGCAGCTGTGTTGAATTATTCATTATTGCATAAAAACAGTAAGGCTTCAGAGGGCAAAACTGTAGGATCCATTCAGAAGCTGAAATAGAAGACCATGTAATTAAAAATAATTATTAAACTTCATTTATTCAGCCTAGTTGGAGCTTTTTCCCCATATGATCATTATGAAAATGATTGTGTTTATTGTGGTTTTTATCTCTTTCTATCCATTGGAAGGGGGGATACTGAGTTTAAATTAGGCTATTTATCCTGTCTACCTTAGATTGTTTGTAGAACATTTTTGTCTTGCCGCCTTGCTAGTCAGTTGGCTTGTCTGAATAATGACAGCGTTCATGGAATTTGACTCCAGACAACACATACACTAACAGAAAGCATCTGTTTTGTACAAACTTGTCACATCAGTGATGAACCTCTCAAAGTGCTTAAGATTGGCTAACAACTTGGATCTGTTAAAATAGTATTTTGGTTTCGACATACAGGGAGAACTACAAAAACAGACAAAGTTTAGTTTTCTGCTCTTAATAGTGGACAGGAAATCAAACCTATGTTTCTTAATATGCAACTGATTTTTACCAACTAGCTCTCTCTTTTTTCTAGTTTTGTAGTCTGGTGTATTTGTTTACATTAATCTGAATTAACATTCTCTTATGTATGTTAGAAGTGTCTTCCGCTGTACATGGCCTGAAAACAACTTCCATATATGAAAAAAATGATCATGCTGCAATGTATTTTCTCAGTCATAGATTTAGAAAAAAACTTCAAGGACCATCTAGCCCAGAGGTGTCAAACTCATTTGTTACAAGGGCCGGATCTGACATAAATGTCATTTTGTCAGGCCGGGCCATGTGTGCCGTAAAATGTAACATGGAAACTGGAGATATAAACTTTATAAAGGTGATTTCAGATGCTGAATGGCAATAGCAGGTGAATGACAATAGCAGGCTTGATTGGATTAGGTGTGATATGCAGAGGGGTCATAGGCATGAAGATACCAGAATTGGTAATGAAACAGGAAACCTAGGTCTCAGTTCAGTCCAGGAGGATGCAAAGACTAAATGGACATAAGTCTGACATTAGAAACCACAACATTCAAAAACCAGTGGGGGAACATTTAGCCTTCCAGGACATTCAGTTGCTGACCTAAGAGTAGCAGTTCTCTTACAAAGGAATTTCAGAGGGAAATTAGAAAGAGAGACTGCTGAATTGCAACTGATAATGAAGCTCAAGAAGACAATGCATCCTCCTGGACTGAATTGAGACCTAGGTTTCTTTTCTCATTACCAATGCGTGCTATTGTCATTTGTTGTGTGAAATCACTTCCCTCTCCAAAATATGGACTCACATTCTAGCTGTATCTGAAGAAGTGAGCAGTGACTCATGAAAGCTCATGCCCTGCCACAAACTTTGTTAATGCTACTGGACTCTTGCTCCTTTCCACTAATAAAGATTGCAAGTAGTGCGGTTAGGTTCCCCCCCCCCTCATTTATTAGACCTGGAGAGGGGAATCTCTCCAAGTGAAATAATGTGTTGATTTCATACTGGGCAAAATCCATGCAGTGCTAGTGATGATATTAAAGAAGCAAATGGGAGGGTTAATGTGAAGAAAGGCAGCCAGCGAGATGGGGGGGGAGGAGAAAAGGTGAACAAGTTTCTCTCTCTCTTTTTTTACAGTGCCAGAAACTCCTTCCTAGGATCTTGGGGGGGGGGGGGTTGTATGGAGAACGCCTGCACATTTCCTGAAGGCTGGGGAGGGAAGGAGGGCAGGTATGATCTTGCAATAGGCCCCCTCCTCCATCTCTCCCTGCCCAAGGGTGGAGAGGGGACAGCTAGTGAAACAAGGAGTACCAAAAGGTGAAAGGCGAGAGAGATGTGGATGCTTCCAGCATCACAGCCATTGCCATCAGAGAGGCACATCTCTTGAGTTTCTGGATTATAGGAGGAAATGCACACACATGTTCACAGTACAGGAAGGAAGAGCTTGCAGGATCCAAAACTAGGGAAAATGCATCAGAGTAGATCTCCTTTTGTTAGGTCTCTTAAGTAAAATAAACCTGTTGGCTAATCCTCATAGTTATTAATCCAGATCTCTTTTACTTTTTGGTACTGTTTATAAGGAGCTGCAGTGGCTCAAGTGGTTAAGACGCTGAACTGCAGGCTGGAAGGTCGGTCGTTCAGCAGTTCAAGACCCGAGTGCCGTATGATGGAGTGAGCTCCCGTCTCTGGTTCCAGCTCCTGCCAACCTAGCAGTTCAAAAGCAAGAAATTACAAGTAGATAACTAGGTACCGCTTTGGTGGGAAGGTAACAGCGTTCCATGCATCTTGGCATTTAGTCATGCCGGCCACATGACCACGGAAATGTCTTTGGACAGCGCTCTTCAGCTTGGAAACAGAGATGAGCACTGCAACCCTAGAGTCAGATTTGACTGGCTTTCGAGCAAGGGAAACCTTTACCTTTACTGTTTTTAAAATGATTTTTCTAAGATAACAACAACAACAATAATAATAAATCTCATTTTTAATTTCTTGCCAAATTGCTACATCTGAAACTTCTTGTGAAACTGTTTCTCACCCCTCCACATGTGTTGATGTAGACTAGCTGGGACTGCTCTCTTAGGAAACTTCGACCTTAAGAAGTAGGGCAAGGTTTCCCTCTTTCGCCCTTGTCAATCAGCATCTTTCTCTGCTCCCCTTCTTTACTTTCCAGAGTGCATACAACTGTAAAAGGGGTTTTTGTCATCCCTTTGGAACTTCTTTTTTAAAAAAACGATCCTCTCCCCCCCCCCCAGTGTAAAGTAACAACATCAGGGTGCATCTGCAAAAGATTCTCCTTGCTCTTTAGAATGCAACCAAATATTGCCACCATTTGGACTGGCTTGCTGCTCCCTTTTCTGTTACTTTGGGAGTGAGAAAGAGTTACTGTGGAAAACGTGGTTGGTCTTGCATCAAGTCCTCCTCAGCTAAAGTTAACTTCCAGCTTGCAAGCAAGTTGTGCAACAGGCAAAAGGCATCTCATTGCTGGACAGAGTTGAGCAGAGGAGAACCAGGGCGAGCTGGTGATGATGCTGGGAAAAAAACCTTTTGCAGAGAAAATGGGGAGGGGAGGAGCTACCGCTGCTTGTTGATGGTGGAGGTGGACTGAACTTTTGTCAAGTTGGTTGATACGTTTGCTAGTGGCTCCCCCCCCCCTTCTGTGCTGTATGTCTGACATCCCTGATCTAGTCCAGCTCCCTGAAATGCAGCATTAGACTTAATTCCATCTGTAGTGGAATTATTCCATCTATATATCCAGTGCTCTAGAAATGTCAAGAGCAACTGGGTGAGCATCCAATGGATACTTTAATTCTAGGGAATCCTGCTGTTCCACCTCTGATTCAATAAGAAGTGAGACAAAATTAAATTCCTTAGAAGAATGAAAGGCCATCATATGGAAGTCATAACCCGTAACAGTGCATAGAACCTCTTAAATTTCTCAGGAATGTTTCCGCTTGTTACAAAGCTAAGGAGACTAAATTGGTTTCCTTGAGTCTGTTTTCATGCAGAATGGGGATCTCCCACATTAACCCAATTCAGTCCTCATGAGTTACTTTACAGTACTGGGTTTTCATTTACCAGAGCTATTAACTGCCTTTCCCCTTATTCAGTCATTCTCAGCAGGGTTTGCATGAATTACCTCTACTAGTGAACTTGATCTGTCACAGAATAATGGCATGTTAGCAGGCACCCTGTTAGAAGGCTGACGTGCTTTCTGGTATGAGTCATAAGGACAGTCTATGCTCCTGCTTATTTCAGTGACCCTGTGAACCCAATATAATGTGTATCTCATTACAGTCCTTTTATTCATATCTCATTCATCATTCTTAAAAAAAATACTTCAGAAAGAATGAGATCATAGCTGGTGTTTATTTAATAAGTATGTTGCCTCCACCCTTCTGGCTATTTCCATAAACTGACCTTATCCAAGTTGTTTCTCCCTTCATGTTTTAGGGAGTCTTGTAATACACTGCATGATAAGTGAATGCTGGAACTCCAGTCTTAAATTTCTTCCTGTGTCTTAGACAAAAGAAAGCGATAGGACATGGATAGGAAATATGTGTCCCCTCCCTTCTGTACTTGTTTATTTATTTAGATAATTTATATTCCACCTCTCCCGAGTCTTGTTGTCTCTTTATGGTGCCTATTGTAAAGTTTGGAGGCACACTTGCATATGAATTTCTTCCCATTTGGGAATGACATGGGCCGGCCTGCCTGCCTGCCTGGCTCTCCAATGGGGGCCCAAAGTGACTCACATCATTCTTTCCTCCATTTTATCCTCACAACAACCCTATGAGATAGGTTAGGCTGATAGTGTGTTACTGGCCCAAGGTCACCCAGCAAGCTTCCATGGCAGAGTGGGCATTCATACCTAGGTTTCACAGATCCTAGTCTGACACTTTAACCCCTACACCACGTTTGTTCTTTGCTTGATTCTATCCTATACATTGGAAAAAGGCAAGGCAGGCTAGAGAGAGAGTCCAAGGTAGTAAGAGTTACCATACTACTGCAAAACTGGATTACTCAGCAGGTCAAGCACACAGGTATGTCAGGGTCAGTTAACAAGTTGCTGGAACAGTGGATAACCCAGTAAAGCAGAGAGGTTCTGTGGCAGATTGCTTATAGCTGCTCTAGACATTGGAGTTTGTAGTTGGAATGGATTGGTTTAATGTATAGTACACGGATCAGGGTTTCTTGAATCCCTCCTTAAATCATAACCCACAATACCTGCCATTTAGTATTAAGTGGTGGGGGAGGATAGGGGGATAATAGCTGAAAATAAGAAATCAAGGTCTCTGCAGATCAGTAATATTCTGTTTCTTGACTACTGAAGATTTTGCCCAGCATGTATCATGATGGAAAGCTTTCACTAAACACCTCACACCTTCCATAGTTCAGCATCATTTCTATATTGTGATGTCTTATTTTATTACATTTGGATATTTAATAAATCATTTACAATTTAAAATAATTAAGTAGTCACAATCCTAATTAACATCATATGATTCTAGAGGTGCAGCAGGAAGCATCTAGGCCAGGGGTTTCGAACTCATTTGTTATGAGGGCCAGATTTGACATAAATGAGATCTTGTTGGGCTGGGCCATGTGTGTCATAAAATGTAATGCCAGGTAGTGAAGATACAAATTTTATAAAGGACACAAATACAAAGGTTTTTTTACTTAGAATAAAAACTTGCTTAAGACTCTTGCAATATTTTGTTTATTTAACACTGTCTGATAACTGACACCTCTTGCTCTGAATTACTGCATCAAAATGTCTGTGCTGTTGCAATCTTGAGTGTGCTGTTCAGGTGTGTATCTGTAAGCTGCAAACCTACGATGCCGCAGCAGCAGCAGAACTAGAAGAAGCAGCAGAAGACAGCCAGTTCCACTGCAAGCCTAATAGAAGCCCTCTGGGGGCCTGATCCGGCCCCTGGGCCGCATGTTTGACACCTCTGGTCTAGGCATTGCTAATTCCACAGTCGCAGTGTTCCAGGCTCCTAACACCACAGCAGTCCCCTCAGAGAGCTCCCCTACTAACTATGAAGATCAGAAAACATTTTAACTTCCCTCCTCCTACACATACTCCTTTGTATTTGGGTATGTAGCCCATCTAGCTTTTTCACTCACTTTCACTCACAGTTCCCTTCCATACTAAAGCCCCCATCGCACATGGCTTTTGCACTTGCGGCTCCCGTGATCCCCAGCAAACCCTTACTTTGTGGTCAATGGGGACCCCTCCTTTCTTTTTCACCAGAAGAAAAGTTGGTTGGATCCAAACCTCTGACCCAAAAAAGAACTTGCAAGAGCTTTCTGCTGCAGCTAATTGCTTATTAATCAATTGGTATTGCCCTAACAACTAGTAAGTTCCACCATGCACAAGAGAAATGAGTCACTCCATTGTCTATAATAGAACGTAATGAACATGTACCATGATTTCTTTTGTTTGTGCTTATATTCTTATGTGCTATCTTTTGCTGTTAAGAATCTAAGATTCTTAGCAGTAAATAAAAAACATAGCTTGAAAATCCCCTTTAAAATCATTAACATAATGGATGGGGCAACCAAATTAATAGCATCTGTCTAACACATGGACTGAGTAAGTGATTTTATTCTCTGGACCTCTTCCAGTGTGAAGTTTAAGCATTTATGGAATAACGTTTAACATGTTCCTGTGAGTGCATACATATGGAAAAGTTTCACTGGATTTTGGTCTCTGCCTAACAGTTTCAGGGACAATTCTGGCAGTCTGAAATTCCATCCTAGATTTGACTCCTGCTCAAAGGTTCCCTTGCACCTCGAAGTTTCTTGATAATGGAAAGGTGAAGCCTACCAGTAAACAAGAGTCAAGGTGGTGAAAATATATCTGGGTCATAGGTGTTAAGGATATTAAAGTCCACATCACACAGAGACCACAAGGAGGTTCCCACTAGAATGTGTGAAAGGAATCTCATTTCCCCCTCCTCATACTCTCTCCACTTACTCTTTTTTGTCTTCCTGACAGCCCCTACAGTTTCCTTGCTTCCTTAGTTCCCTTCCAAGTGCTGTCAAGTCACAGCTGATTTATGGTGACCATGTAGAGTGTTCAAGGCAAGAGATGTTCAGAGGTGGTTTGCCATCGCCTGCCTCCATGTCATGATCCTGATATTCCTTGGAGGTCTCTCATCTGAATACTAGCCAGGGTCTACCCTGCTTAGCTTCTGAGATCTGAGGAGATCAGGCTAGCCTGGGCTATCCAGTTCTACCTTTAACCACTAAAATCCTGAAAATCCTGGTGTTGGGCATATGAACTGCAAGTATGATGGCTCAGAGAGTCAAGACAAAGACCCACATGTCTGGATCAATCCAAAAAATGCAAATTGCAGGCTCATTCAGCCTCAGCTTGCTTGGGAGCTATGCAAGAAAGGAAGAAGAGATTTATAGTGCCCTCCTAAGAGCCCTTCTAAATCCATGGAACTAAACGGGCTTTGTTTAGGATTGCATAGTTAATCCTTCAACTTCGATTCAAGTTTGCTGTTCCACATTATAGACAGACTGAGATATATATTAATCTACATCTTCTCCAGAATGCATACAGTGGCAACTTTCCCCCATCTTCCCTTCCCCCAGCAACCTCCTACAGTTTTCCAAAAAGCCAATGTGGATTGAGGACCCTCATTGACAAAATATAGTGAGACCCAGGGGAACTGCAGTAAGGAAGAAGAATCTAGAGGAACCCCTCCCCCTTCTGTTTACTGGTGGAAGAGGCACAGTGGAACAATCTTTTAATTAATACAAGAAGGTTTATAGGATGTAGCCCAGTGGACACCCTTAGTATATGGGAGTAATTACGTCATACATATCAAACAAACTCCATTTTAGCTCAGCTAGTTGTTGTAACATGTTTTTGGTGCATGCGCTACAGTCAATAGAGTGGTCCCTAGTCCTTGATAAGCTGTCAGTGCAATCCTAAACATGTATACTCAGAAGTAAGTCCCACTGAATGCAAGTAAGAGTGCTTAGGACTGCATCCTTAAACATGCGTGCAAGAATTTCTTGTTTATACAGTGCATATTCTTTTGAAGAATGACACACAAAGCTAATATGTACTTTGCAGAGCATACTTTTGAAGAGGAGGTTGTTATTCAGAGTCTCAGTTTCACCCAAGGCTTCCTACAAGAACTGTGGAGATAGTGTCCTTTTCCCCCACCTCTCTGCAATCAGAAAAGTTGTCTGGTATAGTTTACTTGGGCAGCTGTTCTCAGACAGTATGCAGATTTATTTAGAGTTCCTAAGAGTTAAGAGGATAAAAAATCCAAATGATTTCAGTAAAGAAAAAAAAACTATTGTATGTAACAAGCTGATTTTGTTGTAATTCCCGTATTCCTATCCTCTAGCAACCCATCCAGAGATTTAATAATTATGTTACCTTATATCCCCCAAACCTCCACTTCACACTTCCACTCTTTGGGACCCAACATTATTTATTTTAGGGCACTTGACAGCACACCAGCTGTGCAGGTCTGTGCAGTGCTAAAACCTGGCTCTAGTCTAGAGGGCGAGTGACAGAACAGACGGTATCCTATTATTGTACCTGTCTAGCAACCACAGAATAAAACAAAATGGAAATAAGACATGCTTACTGGTTTAATTGGTGGTGGTGGAAAGTGCTGTCAAGTCGCAGCTAACTTACAGCAACCTCATAGGGTTTTCAAGGCCAGGAACTAACAGAGGTGGTTTGCCATTGCCTGCCTCTGCATAGCGACCCTGGACTTCCTCGGTGGTCCCCCGTCCAACTACTAACCAGGGCCGATCCTGCTTAGCTTCCAGGATCTAACAGGATCAGGCTGGCCTGGAATAATTAGAAAGAACTGAAATAATTGAATATATGCATAACATGTACACTTAAGTCATGAAATGAAAGTATTATATAGCAGATTAAATTCTAGTAGCTCTTTTTCTCCCACATGCAAACTATAGAAACACGGATAGATATTTTTTTCCCATAGTAAACATGGTATTTAGTGTGAGGGAAACCTAGGTATGAGGCACCTAACTGATAAAAGCCTAGTAAATCTTGTTTTGAAGAGATAGACTGGGATGAACATTTCAGTGGCTTGGTTCTGGTTGTACTCTAATAATGGTTTGAAAGATCAGAAATGTGCTGTAGGAGCCCTGGTTTTGACAATTCTCCCTGTCTTTTCTGAATTGGTCCAACTGTGAATTTGCTGTGGTATCTGAATTCAGCTAACCATTATTAGCACTGACTTCCAGACCTTCCTTTTTAATCCATGGTTTAAAGTTAGTGTTGCAAGTCCAGCCCTGGCAACTAGCTGGAGCTATAGAGGGGCAGGGACATTCAAATAGGTATCACAGTGACATCAGTTCACATCTGGTACAAAACTGGCAGTGAGTCATTGTGTCAGCCTAATGCTCTTGGATTCTCCCAGAACTCTATGGTAAAACCATAGAGAATCCTAGACTGTTGCATCAACACAATGACATCACTCTGCTGATCTAGAGTAGGCAGCAAGTGCTAGACAATATGCCTCAGGGACTGATGTATGGTAGCACATGTATAGTGCAGCTACATCTCTAAAAAGGTTATAGAAAATGTTGACCTCCCTATTTGCTGCAAATGTTAATTTCCAACCCCTCAAGAAATATACATGACAGCAGATCATCTCTGTGGGACACTTTTGGGTCTCATTCAGCTTCACTGTACTGTGCATGTGAGACAAAGGGTTTCCCAGCAAGTGTTGTCTCTAATCTGAAGGGGAAAAAACTTAGTCCTTTTACTGTTGATGATACTTATGGACCTCTTAAAAATACTGAAGGCTGTTTGTGAACCATTGCTGTTGTTCCAAAGCAAAGGATGTCTGTGAGAGTTTTGATGTCATGTCTGTCATGTGATAGGTTAACTTCAACATCTGCACTGTTTTTCCTCGTTGTGTGTAAGGCTGTTTTATGGAAATCAGAATAAACCTCAACTGAACAGAGATGGGCCTGTACAGGAGGTTAGCAGAGCCTTCAGGTGTAATTGAGAGATGTGCTATTCTAGTTGGGGCAAATGCATGCTTGGTTAATTTCTCTCTGTTCTTGCACATATGGCTGCCAATTCCGTATTCATATGACCTGACAGCATCAAGCAGGTTATCAAGGTCAGGCAGCATTGAAGGTACTGATGAGGGAATGTCAGAAGGTTTAGTGAGCTGAAACAGAATATTGAAAAGGAGAGCCATGTCCTTGCAGTGACAAGAATAATAAGATGGGGCACACTGTCTTCACTAAAAGCAAAAACATTCAATTTACGAGTTTAATATGTCAGCTTCATTTAGTTGATTCCAGACTGATTGTTGTTTGTTGAAACATTGCTGCTGCTGTGGACCTCAAGCTACCATGAAATCTGTGGGGAGAAAGCTGTTTTCATGGTTAAGAGGTTTCCAAAAGTGGTCTTAGAACTGGGTAAGAGGAGCTTTCATATAGTGCCACAGGGTTCCAAATGACAGTTTGAATTGGATATCCTGACTAGGTTTTTGCCTACTTTCCAGTTCTGGAAATCTAGAAATGCTACAAAATTGTACAGTTTTTGCAAGTTTTAGTCCGATACATGTCAAAATACCGCAAACTATCCCCAGAGTTCAATTTTAGCCAGGGCACAGATCATATCTACCAAATTATTACCTGCATTTGCATTATCTGGGATTTTTCTGGCACAAAAGTTCCTCAAGAATTTCAGAGTGTAATCTCTCATTGATGAATAATCTAAAACATTCCTCACAGATCTAGGATTTAGGAGCATAGTTTTTAGGAAGATTTGAGCCCCACTACATCTCATTTTACAAATTAACCACAGCCTTTTCCCAGAGGTTTCATTAAACTGCATACCATTTCTGCCATGCAATAATCCATTTCTAATGTTTAAGAAAAGTACAAAGAATGCAGTATACTTCCCCCACAAAAATTGGGTTATGTTTATCATTTTTCACAGAGCCTTATCCCCAGCATGCACAAACACGTAACAGTCACAGAATACTTCAAGCAGTCAGCAGGATCTGTACCTTATGTGCTGGACCAGAGTAGCGGAAGAAATTCCAACTAGTAAAGCTGAAAACACAGGACTTTTCAATCAAGTATGACATGTAATGAGATATGGTATAATAAAAACAATCCAGATAAATGAACGCTAACAAAATGTGCAATTTAGTGAAGTTTAAATATGCAATTAAATGAAGTTAATTAAGTGAAGGATGCATCCCTAGATCTTACACTTGTACCAATTCCACTGTCCACCCAGGTACATTGTACCTTGTCACCCATGTCCACACCTACTGGTTTTACACCTACATCTTCATTGTTACATTTGTGTTTGTACACATTCAAGAGAAAAAATTGCGTTGCATCCACAAAGTATACCATACTGGTATGATAGCAGCTTGAGGCATGAACTTTCCTTGCAAAAGAACTTTCATCACTTGGTTTGATTTCACTGTTGTACCAGCACATTTTGGAGTCTTCCCTCCTTTGTTTCCTTTATACCTCACTCCCCAAATATAGCTTGCTGGGAAGATACAAAAGATAAAAGGCTTGTGAGTGGGGGGTCTCAAGGATGACTTGCCTTGTAGCTATACATTAAACTATAGCCTGAGTGGCTTATCTGTTCACCAGATCACCTCCCTTACCATCTATGTGCTACTCTGGCTCTACATGATATAGGATTATGAAGTCAAAACTAAGATTTTCATTCTTTTCTCTATTGCTTCTGCTTCATTTTTCACTGTTCTCCTTTCTGGGTGGGAGCCTGAGGCAGTTCTAAATCAGGGATGTTTAAGCAGATCAGAGTTCAGGATTATTTCAGTCCTAGGTCACTATGTCAAGTGCTGCTGTTTGCAACAATAGTCTGAAGGATTTAACTTCTTAAAGGGCCAGTTATCTAAAGAATGAGCATGCCGGTTCAGTGTGGCTAATATCACTTAGAGCAGCACTGTAACTGCAATACATATTTCTTGAAAGCTTAACATAGGAGGGCTGAATGGAGCCACTGGTGAAAGTTGAACCAGTAGACTGATTCTAGCCATACCTTCAAACATACGTACTGGATAATTTTTCAGGAGAGAGTGAGAAGAAATTAGATTCATGTAGGATCGATCCATCAGTGACTACTAGCCATGGTGACCAAAGGGAACTTCCACATACAGAAGAACAAGCACCTTAAAGATCAGGAAGATTTCCCAGGTATTTCAAGAATCAAAGCTCCCTTCATCGGGGAGCTTTCTATCTGACAAAGAGAGCTATGATTCTTGAAAGCTTGTACCCTGGAAATTTTAAAGTGATTCTGGACTCTTAAGAGCAATGCTCTTCTGCTGTGGACCTGAAACTATCTCTATACAGAAGCCGCAAACCTCTGGATACCAGTGCTAGGATGCTTTCTACCATCAGAGGAACGCTTTGGGCAGGCATCACTCCAATTGGTGGCATGGTTAAAAGGCAGCCAGGAGCAAAGGAAAAGCAGGTGGAAGGCACGCTGAGCTGCAGACAGCGTGGCAGCACCCAATCAGGAGATAAAGTGGCTTGGTTGAGTCAGTGAGGCACAGACAGCAAGGCAGCCGGGGACTGTCACCAGGACCTGTGGGGGTGGCTGAGACTCAGTGCAATCCAAAGGTCATTTGAGCCCTCCCACTAGGGGAGGGAGCTAGGGAGTTCAGATGAGGCATGGAGGAAGAAGGGAGTGAGGACTACAGGCAGACAACCACAGGAAAAATGCCTGCCCCTAGAACTCCTGAAGAGGTGTGCCCATGCTAGGGCAGCGAGGATCAGAGACACCAATCTCCAAGGCAACCCCAGAAACCACCTGGCCAGAAGACACAGAGGTGTGAGGGAACAATATTGAAAGACTGCACAGAGACACCTAATTGTGGCAGAGATTTTGGCACTTTGTACCTGGTGAGGCCAAGTGTAACTGACCACCAGCCAACTGTCACCAGATAAGGCAGCAGCCACAACAGCCTTATTTGGAATCTGTTCAGACCCTTTTCTTAAGACATTTGTTCCTAAGCAGCTTTGATACAGTTCAGTTATAACTTGTAAACATGGCTTATGTTAACTGTAGTTAGTTTACAAAACTAGGATTCACCTGGCAGACATCATCCTAGTTTGCCTGGACAAATAATGCTGGTTTCATCAGTTTTGTTTTGGTTTGACATCTAACTTGTAGCATGTTCAAGGGCAGCATTGGTGAGCAAGCCAGGGTTAAACCAATATGATTGCATTTGATCATCCTGCACAACCTATAGTTAAGCCTAACTGGTAAATAAACCATCTTCAAACCATGGTTTCAAATTCTGGTTTGATGGACCAGTAGTGCAATCCTATTACCATATTTAGTTTAGGACTTCCGGTTTATGAAGCAGCGATGGCAGACGCTCTCTCTCCCCGGGCTGTGGGAGAGCGATCCGCACACCAGCGGCCTGGAGGGGTGCCACCTCAAGTGACACCTCCACGGAGCTTTTGTGATAGGCTCCAGGCCAGGGGGCTCTTCGATGGCATAATGCCGGAGAATCCCTGATGGTCAAGCTGCTGTGTGGCCCTTGGGCACTAGCTGGTTTGACTGGGACAAGCACCGGAGATCGAGCGGAATAGCAATTTATGAGCGAGGTCAGAGAAACTGACCGACAATGAACGTGAGTTCAGAATAAATTGGATTACTTTAAAAAGCAAATCCCCCCCTCCGCTGATAAAAGCAGTCACAAAAGAGGGACGCCTCTTATGCGAATGAACTGATAAGCGATACGAAGGGGGAGAGGGGAGGAAACACAACGAGTGTGTTTTGAGAGACTTGATTTTTGTCATTGTGGGGCGAGTTTTTCGAGCTGTGAAGAAGCAGTAGAAACTGTAAACAAAACGGAGAAAATGGCGGCCCAGCAGAGAAAGCTGAAAACGAAACCGCCGGGCAGTCAGAGCCCAAAACGGGAAGAGGGAGCAGATGTCATTAAACTGCTAGCGGATATGCTTAAGCCGATGATGGAACAACTCGATGGTATTAACCAGCAATTGACCATGATGAATAAGAACTTTGCATCTCATCAGCTCCAGCTGAAGGAAACGGAGAAAAAAGTGGAGCAGGCAAATGAGAAAATTAAAGAGATAGACACCACAAGCAAGAATTTAAAGAAAAGAATGGGAGAAGTGGAAATGAAGCAGAACGTCCAAGAAAATCGTTTGCTGCAGTTACAGATGGAAAAAGCTAACATGATTCTCAGGTTCCAGGGAGTTCCTGAAGCAGAGCGGGAGGACCTGAGGAAGGTGCTTAGCGAGATCATCACTCCAGTAATAGGCTTAACAGCGGATGAACTTGTAAAAGAAATGGAGTTAGCCTACAGGGCGTACTCCAGTTATATTTAAAAAAATAGCCTGCCTGGAGAAATAGTGGTCAGATTCTCAATAAGACAAACCAGAGATCCCATCTTAAAAGCGACATCAGCAACTCCACTGAAAATGGGAAATGTAATCATCAAAACTTTAAAAGACATTCCATTTGAAATTCGACAAAAGAGGAAAAACTAATGGAATAACGTACAGATGGGTGGTCCCGGAGGGTGTCATCTTTAAGATCAATGATAAAAGAGAGAAGATAGACTCCACCCTTAAAGCCAAATAATTTTTACGGCGTCAGCTGGGAACAGAGGAAGAGTCTAAGGAGGAAGAAATGAAATCTAGTGACTCTGCCACCTCTGGAATGGAAGAGGACTCTGCTGCAGAAAAGGGTGCAGGTTCTGCCAGAGTTGTATACGATTTTAGAGACAGAAAGCCGAAGTGAAGGCAGAAGGACTCGGAAAATGGCCTTCTGAAGCGAAAAACAAGAAGATGATCAGAAAGTTCTCTCATAACAACTAACATATTAAGACGTTTGAAGCGGTGATAAACAAGAACTCTACAAGTATATTGTGATACTAACACTTTTAGTACTAACACTTATACTAACAGGGACAAGATCTCCTCCTCTTGGGGTTTTAGCATAGTGTGGTTATCTTTCCTTTATCCCTAGTTGTAGTTCCCTCCCTAATATTTTCTTTGTAGTTCTGTAGTCTATTTCAAAATAAAAATATCCCTTCGCGGGTTTCAAAAAACAACAACAACCATATTTAGTTTAATTAAACTGTCTTGTCTGAACTGAGCCCATGTTCTGTCACTGTAAAGTAGGTATATGGAAACCATTGATTATACAGTAGAAGATCCCTTGGAAACTAGTATATTTTCAAGTCGAAGCCTGAAGTCAAGGGTTTGGCTGGTTAATTCCAATCAATATGTGAAATTCAGCCCCAGCCATTCCATTGGCTTTGGCACTTACAGCTCCCCAGGACTGCCATATCACAGAATTCTCACCTCTGTGCAAACAAGTGCCCTATGTTCCTTGAGTCCTTAGATCCCAAACTTTTTTCTTGTTCTCTGTATTTCCAAACTGTTCTCTTGAGGCACCAGTATCTTATTTCACCAGCATCTACTCTGTGCCTTTTCATTAGCCATCTTGCCTCTGGAGAGTCTGTCCCTTAAAGTAGTCAGTTCCCACTCAAAGCAGTCAGTTCCCAGTCAGCTTTCAGATATTTAGCTTGTCCACAAATGGCTTTTTCTTCTGTAGGCCCTGTGTGATGTTTCAGTCTCAGACAAACAGAAAATTTTCAGAAGTAGGACTGTGAACCTTTTTGTTTCCAAACAGCTTTGTTCCATAAATGGGTAGAATATTAATGAATATTGTGTTGGCTCAGTCAATCAGTTGTCAGAGGGTTCACTGACAGATGTGTAACAGATGTAGAATAGCAGCTAGGGTGACCAGTGGTGGTTGCCTTAGGACTGAATGCTACAGGTGCAGCGGCAAGTGAACTAAAAGACTAAAGAACGCTTTTATCTGGGTTATTGAACCAACTGCCATCCATTCAAGCATCTCTCTAGTCATGCATTTAACAGCCCATTCTTTGCTTACTCAGACAGTAAGTCCCACAGTGTTCAGTGGGGCTTACTCTTTGGTAAGTGTGCATAGGAAAGCAACCTTAGTCTTCAGGGGTCCTTTCAGTTTCATGTGGTCAGGAGCAATGTTCCCTCTAAGCTGTGGAGTCTTGTGAGCAAACATTCTACTTTGTGAGCTACTGGCATTAAAGTTGTGAGCGAGTGATTTGGCTACTGCATAAATTAGTTTGCTCTGGAGCCATCCTTCCTGAGCTGAGACAAAAATGTCTGAGCCAGAGGCTAAAAAACTGTGAACTAGCTCACACTAACTCAGCTTAGAGGGAGCACTGGTCAGGAGTTGTGTATTCCTAAATTTGGGGAACAAACTTCCTGACTGAAAGAAATCTCTTAAAAAAATTGAAAATGGATGTGATTTATTCTTTTCATCTATTTTATTCTTAGTTCAAAGCCTCAACTTCCACTTGAATCCCCTCCCCCAACTCTCTTCTGTGGAATGATTGTTGATTGTCAGTCTCTGAATAAATCCACCATTATCAACTGTTTTTCAGTTGCAAGCTGCCTTGAGCCTCTTTGGAAGGGAAAGGTAAGGGTAGAGGAATTTTAATACATTTTAGTAAATAAACAGTGTTTCGTTCTACCCAAGTATTCCTTTCAACTGCCACTTTTGATGATTGCTTTAAACTTGACTTGAACTGGGTGATGCTTCCTCTGTATTGCCCAATTAACATCTGGTTGCTTCAGTGCAAACCCAGTAGTAATTGAAAGCTGTGACTAAAAGTGTACCGTAGTTTTATTTTCTAGTAGCCTTTCTTAAATTTTAAAGTTCCAGCTAGATATTTTAGAGGTTATGAATAGAGGCATTCTTCCTACTGAAGTTTAGCACAGCAACCAGGTAGGACCCCATTGTTAGAAACATAAGCCAATATCCCAGCTTTAATATGCTAATCACTTGAAGGAATGGAAAGTTTTTCATTTCACTTGCGCATCATCTAGAGGTGAACCACATCAAACCTTATTACTGACTCTGTGCAATCTTCTGCCCCATTACCGATAATAATTTATCATGCTAGTAAAGTCACCTGTTCATTTCTGGATGCCCTTGTTAGTTTTACATTCAGCAGTATAAGAAACGTCGTGTCCACCCAGTCTGGGAGGATTTTCAGACACACACAAAAAGCAATGTAAGCACAGCCTAGGAGAAAGGAATTGTTCAATGACACAAGAGCAGCTTGATTTTGGAGAATGCTAGCTTTGCTCCCCATCAGAAGCAAAATTCCAGAGAGGGGAGATGCGGAGCAATACTTTAAAGCCTCCAGTTCTACAAAGACACAGACAAACTGTACGTTTTTGTATGTTTCCAGACTGAAAACATGGTGTGCTTTCTTTCTGAAATGCTGTTCTTCTGCTAATTTTTTTTTTTAATCCTGTGTTATGCATGATATTTCTCTCCCTGAAGGGAGGGGGGTAGAAGAACAAGGCACAGCTGGGTGGCATTGTTCAGTGTGAGACTTCTGATCTTAAGGGAAACCTACATGCACCCTCTTAACAGAAGAGGCTTGGTGGCTTCAGTTTCTAGACACATCCATTAGATATGGATTTTAAACACCAAAGTTAACAATTAACACAAAGCCAGTCTATTTCTCTTTCCATCATGTATCCTCTTGGCCAATACCCAATTCTGCTGCCTCTTGTGCCACTGTAATAATTGACATAGTTACATTTCAGTACTTCATAAGGACACACAACATAATTTTTTATTACAAAAGATGGTGCTTCACGTTGGAATCAGAATTAGGCATTTCGTTTCAGTCAAGAGCCTAATATCCTAGAAGCCACTCAACAAAAACCACTTTGAAACTGAGAAGTAATAACAGTAAATGGTACGGTTCAAAGCTGAAGGCATTATGACAATCATCATGGTTAACAGGAAGAGCTGAATGGGCATCCCAGGTACCCACCGGTCTTACCACGACAGTTCTTATCATACAGGATCTTCTGTGTCACTCCTGCTCCGGTGCACTCTAAGCACCAGAGTACCTTACCAGGCTAAGCTGTTCTCTGCACAGGACACTCCTTTTCCTCAAATATAATCACAAGTAGAAAGACAAAGGAAGAGAATAAGAACTTATACCGAAAGTGAGTAAATATGTGTCCTAAATATGTTATCCACATCCCAGTTCAGGTAACAGGATCGTAACTGTTTTAATTTTGAGTCCAGTGGCACCTTTAAGACCGACAAAGTTTTAGTCATTGTATAAGCCTCCGTGTGCAAGCACACTTCCTCAGATACAGTGGACGTGAAAGCTTATAAAAGTTTGTTGGTCTTAAAGGCACCACTGTCTCAAACTTTGTTCTGCTTCTTCAGACCAACATGGCTGCCCCACCTGAATCTGTTTTAATTTTGATTATCACCATCCATTTATCATGCAATAGATGGTAACAGGGAACAGAATCTTCCTGTGAGATTATAGCTGCTTGACCCAAAGACAGATCTGGCTAGATATACTGTAAGAGCAAAATACACAACATTCAAAGAACCAATCAGAAGGAAAAGTTTGTGGAATGCTCTTATGTGGCACAGTGGGAGAGAAAGGGTAGTCTGTTTTAAGGCAAGAAGAGTGGAGTGATATATATAGCAAGGAGAAGCACTTGGTGCTATAAAGCATTAGGTAAAGGTAAAGGTTCCCTTGCTCGAAAGCCAGTCGAATCCGACTCTAGGGTTGCGGTGCTCATCTCCGTTTCAAAGCCGAAGAGCCAGCGCTGTCCGAAGATGTTTCCGTGGTCATGTGGCCGGCATGACTAAGCACCAAGGTGCACGGAACGCTGTTACCTTCCCACCGAAGTGGTCCCTATTTATCTACTTGCAATTTCTTGCTTTCGAACTGCTAGGTTGGCAGGAGCTGGAACTAGAGACAGGAGCTCACCCTGTCTTGCGGCACCCGGGTCTTGAACCGCTGAACTACTGACTTTCCACAGCCTGCAGTCTGTGGAGATTTGTAGGGAGGGAGTTGTTTTGTCAAGGTCAATATCTAGTAGGAGTGCCCATGATGACGCCACAGCCACATTCCCCATACCTGTCACACTATCAGTGTTATGTCCCACCTTCGGGGGGAAATCATATTTTCCATTTTATAGAATAAAGTTGTCCTAAAAGAAAAGCACTGTTCTGAAATGTTACTTGGATTTCAAGCAGTTATTATTTTGAACTAGCAAAACTACCATTATAAACAGAGGCTAGGAATTGCACTGTAATTTGGACCCCTAATAGTGCAAGATACTGCAGAGATGGGCTCCCCCCCCCCACTGCACTGGTATCCCCATGTGCAGGCCTTTGTCCCATGGGGTAAATGATGCAAAAGCTGAGTGGTTTTCCTTTGAATTAAAAACAGAAGGCAGTCAAAATTTTGCTCCATTGTCCATGCATACAATGCTATAGGAGTCTCAATTCAGCTGAGCTGAAAATATAAAATATAATCATTTAAAAGGCCCCTCATTTAATGTCCTCTTGTCCTGCCTCTCATGGCAGAATGGCACTTGCTTGGATGGTGGCTGTCTAGCCTTCTTCCCAAGGCAAAAAAGCCTTTCATGCATAATAAAGATGTGCATAGAGGAAAACAAGTGGAAAAGGCTACAGAAGCCCAGAAAAATTTGTCTCCTCAAATCATTCTTGAGTAGTTTCCTGTTTATAATACTTTATTTTCATTTAACACTAATAATTACAAAGGGTTTTGTTTTTTATTTTAAAAATGGTTTAAAATAATGTCAATTTCAGGTCGTATCAAGGTTTTCTTGTCTTTTCCAAAAATCTGGCTTTGGCTGGATATCTTCTTGTTATTGTTATTTTGTGCTTTCTACAAGGGTTTGGGAGATCAAGGTCTGTTTTTGAGGTGGAGGGTCAGTTCACTTCCTTTAAAAGTATAAATATTAACTTAAATGGTAGTTGTTTGTTGTTAGGAGTGAAATGTGAGCATTCAGCACTCAACATTTTCAAAAATCTCAGTAAGGACAAAATAGTTAGTGGAGTGCTGGCAGTTCACTCAGGTGTAAAATGGAACATGCTTTGTAAAACTAACATCCATCAGGTGTGATGACTGGTCTCCATGGTATCATGGCAGTCTCATAGTTTCTAGTGGTGAGAGAAATAAGATGAATAGACCTTTCATCTGAATTGGTGTGCCTTAGGCTCTGAAAATTCAGAGCTTTCCCAAAATCCTGGTATGCTTAATTTGTGCCCTTAAGTTAAGACTGAGCTAAATAAATTTACTGTTTTATTGTATTTAATATTCTTTTATAAAGAGCTATTCTTTTTTTCTAAAATATACTACACACAACATTTTGTCTAGAAGGAAAATGTCTGTTTCCTTTAGATCTACATCTTATGATAGCTGGTGTATCATTTTAGACAGAATATCAGAATTGAAAGACCCAAGTTGAAATCCTCATTCAGCTATGAACTCTTTGGTTGATTTTGAGCCTATCACTGTCTGTCAGCCTAACCTACCTCACAAAATCGTTGTGAAGATAAAATGTATGCTATCCCACACTTCTGAGAAGAGGAGCAAGAGAAAAATGTAGTAAGCCCATCCTTATAATAGCAAGCTTCATGGTCAGCTGTCTATCATGAAGGCAACAAAACGAACCCACAGACATGGTTATGCTTGGAGAACAGGAAAATATTACTCTGTCAAATAAAAAAGAAGAGAAAGAATCCAAAAAATGGCTGGAAGTAGACTGTGCATGCTCATCTAAGTTGGGGGACTTAAATTGCTCAAGCCTCTAAGAGTTTATATTAACTTGGAGGAGAGATTTGTGCGGGGAGGGGGGCATTTCCCATTTCTTCATCCCTTTCCTCTATCCCATGCGTCTTCATATGCTCCCAGTTGTGTATGAATATTTGTATTTGTCTGGTTGTGTGGGACATGATGTTAAAGCTCCTGCCAGAGTTTTGCATTTCTCAAAAATGGTTCACAAGTTGAACAACAGTCACATTTCTCCTCCAGTAGGATATATTCTCATATAGCAGCTGTAGATCAGAGACCACATAGTAAAACTTCTTGAATAAGTAACTCTTATGCACAGATTTTGTCCTTGGCTTTAGGTTTTAGGAAGAATGTTGGCTTTTTATACTTTAAAACCTTTTAATACTTTAAAACAAAATAAATCATGCTATTCCAGTGGTTCACTCACAGAAAATATGACCTTCTGAGGCCATTTCTGCTGCAGTCAACTTCATTTGGATAGAACCAGAAGGCTTGGTCATGTTTTTATGATAAACAGTGAGAGTTCTTCTTATACCAGATTGCTGTTCCATTAATGCAAGCCGACACTGTGTGCTTGTCTTGGAGTGAATAGTCACCATCTGAGTAAACGTGTGCTGACAGTGAGGAACCATTCTTTTGTCTAAAGTTAAAAGTATAGGAGCCCAATTTGTCCCTTTTAGCTAATCTAATGCAGGATAATAGCGCTGCAGTGATGCCTTGCTTCTTTGTTCCAGGACATGGATGAGAAAGAACAACCTGTTGTTTTCTTACTCAAAATGACATTCCTTTGAGTCAGTTGAAGGAGAGAGGGGTTGTAATGATAGCAGGGACACAAGAGATCTGTGAGGGTGTACCGAATATAGCCATTGTGGGGAACATCAGCAGAGAACTGAAATTAAGACAGCAGCCATTTTAAGATCATCAGTAGCAAGAGTTGCACAGGGATATTGTGAACTGTGTGTGTTCCACTCATCAGACTTTGTAGCAGAAAATATTACAGGGGTGGGTACAGAACTTGATATAGCTGACATCGGTCATCAGACTTTGTGGCAGAAAATATTACAGGGGTGGGTACAGAACTTGATATAGCTGACATCGGTCATTGTAGCCTAGGACAGAGCATTGCCTTGTGAATATTTAGGGAACTTCATCAACAAATGTTTTTCTTTCTGCAAACTCTATTAGTCTATACATTTGTCAGCTTTGTAACTATAGTAGCATACTGACATCAGGACTGCAGCCAACCTGACCCATGTTTCCCTAGGGCCAACCCTGAGGGGGATTAGAATACCTGGCCATCTGGGTGTATGTGATGGCACAGGAGGGTCCACACCAGCAAGCTGAAAAGATACCTGGTTGTGTGTGAATCAAGTGGACTGTCTGAACCTTGCTGAGTAGGAGTTGGATCCCAGTCTGCTTAGTCAAGCTGTGGCTCCAGAAAGATGGCAGGGAAGGAGAAAGCAGTGTGGGAGGACAGCGTTCTAAGAGGAGGGGGGAGACTGAAAGTGAAAGAGACGTGAGCGAGTATTGGGAAAAGCAAGGAGTGAAGGGGTAGAAGGAAGGGAGGTTGTTTGCAGACAGGGAGAAAAACAAACAAAGGGCACAGGACTAGCCTGGAAAAGCTTGAGAGAAGGAGCAAGAAAAAAGAAGTGTAACAGAGGACAGGGAGGCTCTTTGAAAGAAATCAAGTGCAGGTGACGTGAACCACAGAGCTGTTATATTGGGACTGGCTAGTTTGCAATAAATGAACAAGGCTTTTTGGATCTGGTGTTGTCCATGGATGTCCCTCCCTGCAGATGGGTTCTCAGTGGCACACAAGTCATCTGCTCTGAGTCTCTGTGAGACAATTGGTCTATAAATAGAGTATATAAAATATATTAGAAGAGAGAAGAAGAGATTGGATTTATACCCCACCCTTCACTACCCAAAGGTGTCTCAGAGCGGCTTTCAAACTCCTTTCCCTTCCCCTCCCCACAACAGACACCTGTGAGGTAGGCCGGGCTGAGAGAGCTCTTGACAGACACTGCTCTTTTTCAAGAACAGCTCTTATCAGAGCTACGGCTTGCTTAAGGTCATCCAGCCAGGTGCAAGTGGAGGAGTGGGGAATCAAACCCGGTTCTCCCAGATTAGAGTCCGCGCACTTAACCATTACACCAAACGGGCTCTGTATTAAGTATATTTGTAAACAAACCCCAAATAAGAAATATTAATATGTGGTAGATATTATATATTTAGATATTAGTATTTAGGGGGATTGCCCAATCTGTCTGCATACCCGTTGTATCTGCTTGGTTACGTATTTTATGCATCCTGTGTGTAACTTCGCCATACGATAAGTTAATAATAATAAATAAATAAATATGCAGTGCAAACATATTGGTGTATCAACCCAACTGCTGCCTCACGTGACTCTTATACCTCCATACCTTTGCTCAGAATTCTTATGGTTTCATTTTCCTCTTGAAGTGGGCCTTCCCTAGGCTTGTAACCTGTAGTTTTCAGGGAAGGGACTGTGACTCTGTGGTGGAGCACATGCAGAAGAGACCAGATTTGATTCCTGGCATTTTCCGTTGAAAGATCTCAGGAGGCAAATGTTAGGAAATATTTTTCTATACCCAAGACCTCAATGAGCCACTGCCAGTCAGAGGAAAATACTGGGCAGCAGGGCTATATTGGGGCAGGAATGCACAGGAACAGAGTTTCGGCTGGCTTCAGAGTTGGCCATCCTAACTACAACCAAAACCTCTGCGTGCATGGCTACAGAAGGAAGGCCTGGAGAGTGACCCCCCCCCAACAACTCTGAAGCAAGTGGGCCAGGGGGGCCCTGGAAGGATTGGGGGGGATTTAAATGCCTCCCTGTGCCTTCCCCGGCCTGTCCAAGGGCTGTTCCCGGGCACCCCGCAGCCAAGGGGCACCCGGGCAAGCCAAGGAAAGGCATGGGGTGTGGTCTAATATGCTAATGAGCTGTGCTATCAGGTGTGTGGCTTAACATGCTAATGAGTTCCTGCTGGTTTTTTTCTACAAAAAAAAAAGTCCTGCTGGGCAGGATGATCTGGTTAGTATTAGGGGAGCTCTCAATGTCTTCTGGGTTGGAAGAGGAAGTATCTTGTATTCTTTAAGTCTCCCTGGTCTTTACATCCTGTCATGTGTGGCTTTCTTTATTCCCTTTGTTCAGTGGTCAGTTCTGCTTCTTAAAGACCCCAGTGGATGGAGGCAATTTGATTAAAATTCACTTGTGGCTCAAGAGGCTGACCTATATAGAACTGACTCCTGAAGGTGTTTGTAGTATCTTTCTTGTTCACTAAATATACTAAGCAAAGCAATAAAATACAAGCAGATCTTTCATGTTTAGAAGACCTTTCTCTTCTAAAATGATGTAGTATTTGGGGCAATCAAGTATGAAAAGATAAGGAGGTACTAATGTCTTTCAGCACTGAAGCAAAAGACCATTGGTGTGTCAGATGTTTCTGGCTTCCTAAAAAAATTCTTGTTATAAGGTGTTTGCATCTCACCAGTCTTGGCTACTACAACCCACCACCATCGCCATCACCACTTATCAGAATTCAATAGCATACTTGGAAGGCTGGTATCTTTTCAGAAGTAGGGCCAGTGAAGACAAGCACCTCCAAATATACATAGACATATTGAAAGATAATTTAGCAGGAGAGCCATCAATAAACAGCCATTTGTTGAATATTTAGTCAAACCCTTTCAATCAAGTAGGAGAGCCAGTCCCTTGACTTCATTGAAATGAAATTAACAAAGGAGTAAAGGAACTTGGAAGGTTTAGCTCTTGGTTTTAGTATCCCACTGTGCATATTAGGAGAATTCTCAATTAACAAATGTTTATCCTTCCCTGGGAGAGTGTTGTCATGCATACTCCATCTTACTGTTATCTCATTAACTCCATCCTAGATACAGTCTTATAGCAGGACAGTTCTAAGGACCCCCTCCCAAATAAAAACCTTAGGAACAGCAGTGAAACCTTAAGTTGGTGGTTTTCTTATTTAATTCACTTTTTATTAGACCCAGAGTCAAGTGAAAGTCTCTGTGTGAATGTAGAATATACAATTTTGGGACACAGCATTAGCTAATAGTGCTTACCTATCTAGGCCCTTCTCAGCTTGAGGCCTAAAACCTGAGCACTCAGATATGATATATAATGCTGACATCCTGGAGACATGTTCACAACAGCTTGCTTATCCAGAGCAACTGATGCCATCCATACCACATCCTGAATAAAATAAATATGTAATGCTCTGCTTCTAGGATCATTGCAGGAAAGTGAGTTGTTTGTTCAAGAGAAGCTTCTTTTACCCAAAAAGTTATTCAAGATGTCTGAACAGATATCTTAAATATTGTCCCTCCTCTTGCAGTTAATCATTTGATGACGTGGGTGTTGCTGTATCAGAAAAAAAGTTGAAATCCTTCAGTCAAGTCAAGTCAAGTCCTTCAGAAATGTATTCATAGGATGGAAAGTAGAAAGAAAGGTGCCAATAGTAAATGACTGCATCTTTAATATATTCAGGGCCGGCCCGAGGTTCTTTTGCGCCCTAGGCGGGGCTACCTTCTGGCGCCCACGCCCGCGTGCCCAATTATGGGGTTGCCAACTTCCAGGCAGGGCCTGGAGAGAAGGAAGTCCAACTTCTTTCCCGCCCCCAAATTCCTTGATGAATCTGCTGCTGGATAAGTTCACCAGACCGAGGGGGCAATCTCTCTCCTCTCACCTTCTCTGGGTTGAAACCAAGCTTCGGGGGGAGAGAGAAGGGGCCTGTGTACTTTCGGAGGAGGGGGGGAACCGACAAGTGCCTGCACCTGTCCAGGAGGAGGGGGGAAACGCTGCTGGTCTCTTCTCGGTCTGAGATCGTCCTGCCTCTCTCTCTCCACCCCCCCATCACAGAACTAGTCACCACCTAACATGACAATGTTAGCAAGCCCAGAGACCTAGGAAGGAGCCACACGCAAGTCTTGGGGGTGGGGGGGAGGGTTTGTAGGGAATCCATTTGCGGCAAAAACCAGCCTCGAGGACAGTCGATTGACCGGGTTCTGTACATCTCCCCCCATTCATGGCGAAAACCAGCCTCAAGGACAATCGACTGACCGGGTTATGTACATCTCCCCCCCCCACACACACACACACACCTGGCCTGGCCTTCAGTGGCTCTCGAACCCCACGAACCCCACTGGAGCTATGGCCCTGAAGGGGGCCTGAGCAGGTCCGGGAGGGAGAATCTGGCGTGGGGGTGGGGGATGGGAAACCAGCGCAGCAGGCGACACTGGGGGCCCCGCGGGTGGCGGGCCCAGTGAACTTGACTGGACTGCAGGGCCCGAGGTGCGGGGGGCCCTCTCCCAGTAAGGAGGCGGCGGGGGGCTTGTGGCAGAGAAACCAATACCAACCGGCCACCCGCGGGTTCTCTTTTCTGTGGGGTGGGGAGAGGGAGGAGAAAGAAGGCGCTCTCAGACCAACAGGAGAACGGACCGGGGGGGAGGCAGCCCCAAGAGGCTTACCTTCCCAGCAGCCCCACACAGGGCAAGGAGGCCAGAACTGTGGGGAGGAGGCCTGGAGCAGGAAACCCGCTGTGGCGGTCCCAGCTGTGGCGGTGGGGAGGGGGCGGGTTCAGTTTGGCGCCCTAAGGGCTGGCCCGCGCTCTAGGCAAATGCCTAGTTCGCCTAGCGGGTGAGCCAGCCCTGAATATATTGCTTCCTAGAACTAGTGGCGCAGAACTTCCAAAGGGAAGTTGAGGCCTTTCTTAGCAAGTAATGCTGCTTTCCCCACCCGCAGATCCAGATTCATTTACAGAAAAACAGTAAAGCCCTGTGTGCCAGCAAAGGCTGGACCCTGCTTCATTAGTGGATAAACTTTTCACATTAAATTCCCATACTGCTTTTTGCAAAAAGTAGGAGAGGGCTTTACTGGGACAAGAAGCAGTCTGAAGATTGCTTGCCCCTTTTGGCAGATGTACAGACATCCTGAGATACCAGCTAGACTGCACCTTGCTGTCACTTCTGATTTCACACTCTAGCTGAATTCTGAACACAGATTCACAGATATGTCTGAGAACCAGCTCTGTCATGGGAATAGAGCAAAAAAAACAGGGTCACTGAGGTTTTGAACACTACTTCCTGACAGCAAAGGATCCACTCATTACCCTACCAATGTCTTCTTGTAGTGTCAGGGCTCCAGTAGGCACGCCTGAAATGCTCATTTTTTCCCTAAGGCCTGAGAATTTTTCTCAGAGGACTTGCCTAGCATTTTCTTTATTACTTTGCTCCCCTTGCTCTGAGGAGCTCAGAGGAGCATATGTTGAGTCGCAAAGAAATTTCTCATCCAAGGAAAGGTTCGACTTAGGCTGGTTAGCTTAAGAAATGGATCTCTGCCTTTAGAAACAGCATGTGGCTAAGAGGTGACTGGAGCTGCGGTGGCTCAAGTGGTTAAGACGCTGAACTGCAGGCTGTGGAAGGTCGGTAGTTCAGCAGTTCAAGACCCGGGTGCCGCATGACGGAGTGAGCTCCCGTCTCTAGTTCCAGCTCCTGCTAACCTAGCAGTTCGAAAGAAAGAAATTGCAAGTAGATAAATAGGTACCACTTCGGTGGGAAGGTAACAGCGTTCCGTGCGTCTCGGTGTTTAGTCAGGTCGGCCACATGACCACGGAAACGTCTTCAGACAGCGCTGGCTCTTTGGCTTTGAAACGGAGATGAGCACCGCAACCCTAGAGTCGGATTCGACTGGCTTTCGAGCAAGGGAACCTTTACCTTTACTTTAAGAGGTGACTTTGAAACCTACAAAGCCTGCAGATAGGAAACTCTAGAAACCAACTATTATTTATTACACCTGTCAACTGATTAAGGAATAGAACATCAGTACAAGCATTATTTCTAGCATGTGTAACAAGGACAGTCTCTTGACTAAATACTGCAAGCAGATCTTTTCGCTGTCTTTTCTGTCCAACTCATGAAGCAAACACTGATTTTTCACAACAGCTCACTCAACACTGATTATTTTTTCACAAAGGACAACTCCACTTAGAATTCAGTTAAAGCTTACCTTTACTGTCTCCAGTGTGTGAATTAATCAGGCACCCTACCATATACTGGTCAAAGCTAAAAGCCAACTTCAGAGTACAAAGCAGAATCATACTAACTAGCCATTGGACTGAAGCCACTCAAGGAAAGAAATATCTTGAGATCAACACAGTTTGCAAAGCCTACATCATTTGCATCCAGCTGGGCTGTTTCTGATTGCTTTTAATTGCTGATATGCATAGGCAAATGTGCATTTCTGTTTGGGATCAACTCTATTTGTCCGACACTTCCTCCTTCCAAATATGCAGAAATAACGAACCCACTCCCAAAGCAAAAAAACTCTGGTTATTATGTTTCCACTCTGCATTTTCTCTCCGAAACATTGTTTGCTGCCCCTGGAGGCTAATTATCACCTAAGAGATGTTAACAGCCAAATCATTGAAACTTCCAAAAGGTTTAGATCAAACGCAAGCAAGATGTAGTTTGTATATTACTGCCACATATTCCAGGAACAGCTGGTCTCTCGAGGTAGCAAGTGTGGACTGCGTTAATGAATTTGAGTATGTTTCTGGTAGATCTTTTAAATGTAATTGTAAATGTAATTGCAGTTGGTAGTTGTTTTAATTTCTAAATCTAGAGTATATGTTTGAATTTTCTGTTTAATTTGGTGCTGCTGAAACATTTTCCTCTGAGGATCTTGTTATCATGAGCTTTTGGCTTGCTCCGTATATTGAATGAATACAAGATGAATATTGTTTCTTTACTAATATCTCTCATCCCTCCTTGTTCTCATTTACTAATTTAGGAATATATATATTCAATATATATATATTGAACATATATTGTGCTCATCTTGGCACTAGTCGGTGGGTATTTAGCCATATCTTGCTCAGCTTAGATACATGCATTTTTTAAAATGCTAGCACTTACACTTGCTGAATGGGAAGAGGCATGGCACACATCAACTCTCCCTTCATCTGAAACTACAATCAAAGTTCCAAATTACATTATCACATGGCACTTTCCCTGTTGAATTAAAGTAGCAATAAGAATTATTATTTTAATCAAAAGGATCCATTAAACCAAAGGACTTCTAGGTTTGTCATTATGAATGTCCAAATAATAATGTCATTATTATTACTGTATTATAATGATGGTGACATTTGCATTCCATGATTCATTTGAAATATGGTGTTGGAAGTTTTACAGATACCAAGCCCTGTCAAATAGGTGAGACAAAAAGGTGAGTTCTAAAGCATAAATTCTCCCTGGAAGTTAAAATGACTAACCTGAGGCTTTTTGGTCAAGAGAAGACAAGGCTCGCTAGAAAAGGCAATTATTTTAGGAAAAGTTGGCAGGCAGTAGAAAAAGAGGAGTATGAGATTGATTAGCTCAGTAAAGGAAGCCACAGCCCTTGGTTTTCAAGATCTGAGCAAAGCTGTTAATGATATGAGGTTTAGGCCACCTTTACTTGTTTACGAGGCTTTCATTGGGCCTTTATATGTTTTTAACTGTCTTTCTAATAAATACATGTATTTTTGTATATTAAAAGTTTTAACTTAGTTTTTAATATTGGCCCTTTATTTGACTTCTTTCTTACCCTTGGGGTTCTTAATCCCTTTTTCAAGCCATCTGTTCTAATGGCCATCACTATGTCCATTGGTAGTGAATTCCACAATTTAATTACTTGATGTCCCTCAATTTTATTTAGAGCCCTGAAAGGCTATAAAAGGGTGGTGAGGCAGGACTTTCCTTTTCAGAACTCATTTTCACTCTGCTGGCCTTGTTCCTCTATATGCTTAATTAATATTTCTATCTTTAATAATAGTTTTTACTAATTTACCTGTTACAGACATTTGGCTAACCAGTCTGTAATTTCCTGGGTCCTCTCTAGACTCCCCCTTTTAAAAATTAGTGTCAATATTTGCAACTTTCCAGTCCTCTGGTAAAGAGGCTGATCTTAGTTGCATATAGCGAAGTTAAGTATATGCCCCAGTTAGATCAACAATTTCACACTTGAGTCCTTGGATTCAATTATATGCCATCCAAATCTAGAGAGCTGTTTATTTTTAATTTGTCTATTGACCCTAGAATTTCATCTCAATTTCATCTGTTTGACTCGATTCTTCAGACATTCTTCTCCAAAAACAACATCTCCGGCGTGGGTATGTGCCACACATTTTCTATGGGGAAAACAGATACAAAGAATGTATTCAGTTTCTCTGCCATCTTCCTACCTTAAGAAATTCTTTTACTCCTTTGTCATCCAGGGCCCAATCATATCCCTGGCCAGCTTCCTGCTCCTAATACATTTTAAGAAACACTTATTGGTTTGTCTTAATGTTTTTAGTAACTCAGTAACTCTATAGCGTTAACTTAAGATCGGCATTTCTTATCTGTAATTTTACCATCTGTAGCCAGAAAACCACTTTTATGATTGCAACCATTAACCATGAGCTACTGTTCTGTCATAGCATTTGCCTTTATGTGGGTGGTTTTTAAATTGTTCTCATGGAGGAAAAAATGAATTTTATAAGATTGGTCATGCACATGGATTTTTTTTTCAATAATCTATATGCAGGCACTAGCAGAAATCTTGTGCTTTCTCATGCCTGTTTCCTGGGCAGGTGGGAAGCCTGTGGATGATCAGCTACAAACTAATTTTTAACCATCAGTTTTATTCTGTGTAGAGCCATCAGCTGTCTGAAGAATCCACTCTACCCCATAGGTCCGCTGTGATATTATATGCCTCAATAGGCCTCAAGCCTCTCTCCTTATTTCATATGTTTACAGGTATATAAGAGATTAACATTTATGTAGAGCAGGGGTGGTGAAACTGCAGCTCTTTCACACCGTCTAATTTAATGTTAATAAAAAGCAAATTTGCATATTTTTCAATTAAAATGTGTGTGTAATATTTGTTCATGTCTTGTGCCTCTCAGACATCTGACCTTTATTCTGTGTGTTAAGCAAGTTTGGCCACCCCTGACCTAGAGTGCGACAAATCTGTGGCAGTCATAGTACCAGGCCCATAGCCAGGATTTTTGTTGTTCCTCTAGGGAAGCATCTAAATTCCTTAGGGGGCAGTTAATTAAATTGGTTTTCTCTCTGCTCTAATCTGTCTGATCACGTTTGCATCCTGTCAACTTTTTTTTTTTGCACCACCCCTCCCTCCCTCCCTCCCTCTGACAGGAATATAAAGACTAGCAGATCTCTTATCCACCTGGTACCTGACAAAGGGAGCTTTGACTCTTGAAAGCTCATACCCAGGAAACCTTGCTGGTCTCAAAGGTGGTGCTGGACTCACATCTCTTTGGTTTCCAGCCTCAGTTCCAACTTGGAACTTCCTAGTGCTGCACCGAACTTTTAAAATGCCCCAGGGCTCAGGAAGCTTGCTTGAACAGCTGCCCCCAACTCTTTCTGATGACATAACAGGTCACCTTTCCCTGACACAGAACCCTCCTGGCTGACACAGGGGCCATCTGATTGCGATCCTCTTTTGTGATTGCAGCTTGCTTATAGGGTTATCGTTGCTTCCTTATGCAGCTTGTTTTGTGTTTTTATGCAATGTGGAAGATCAGCTGGGAAGATGAAGCAGCCCTCTAAACTTCCTGCATCAAGTCATGGCTGGCATGGACGAGGGAGCAGCAGAGTCTCTGTGTTGCCCACCCCCCATCTCCTATGGAGGCAAAGTGCAACCTTCCCTGGCTTTCCTTTCCTCCACAGGCTCTTGACCCCTTTCCCACAGCACTGAGGGCTGGAGGGGTCGGTGCCCGGCTGCTCTCAGGGACTCACTGGACACCTGCCTCCCTTCACTGTGTAGCTGCTGGCTGGCTACACTCCAAGTCCCTCCTCCTCTCGCTCTTCTTTCTCCTTCCGGAAAGAGCTCTTCCATGGTCAAGCAGCTGCAGGTTGCACCAGCTAATCAGAGGTTGTGCAGGCAGATGGTCCGTTGGCTACCCAGCCGAAATTCATAATTAAAGGGGGAGATTGGAGGCACAGAAAAATCGATAGTGGGAGCTGCTTGCAGCGCCCGCCCCCCCCGCTGGCTACGGCCCTGCATGGTACTTTGCAATGAAATACATATTTCACCAGCTGTCTTTTGCAAAGGGTTGCCAGGTCTCTTCTTACCTGTGGCGGGGGCTCCCAGCTCCTCGATGGGATTTTCCCCTGCACGTGGCACAATGACATCACCAGTAGTTATGTCATCACGCTAGGGCCATCGCACAGTGACGCTCTAGCATTTGGGGCAAAAACTTCATGGTAACTATAGAGTCCCCCCCCCCCCGAATGCTAGGGTGTCACTATGTGATGGCCCCAGTGTGATGACACCACCAATAGTGATGACACTGCGTCAGGGGCATCCCCACAGGGTGCTGCTGTTCAGGGGTGGGGCTTCCCCTGCCAGCCAGCTGGCCAGCAGTGGATTGGGGGGCCCTAAATCAGGGGATCCCTCAGCCCTACCCCTGAACAACCCCACTTTTGCATATTGGAGAGACCCAGCCATGTGGTTTGTCTTTCACGGCTTTCAGCTATTGATTGGACTGGAAACAAAACTAACTGTTTTCTACTCTGGAATTGCCACTGCATCTTAAAAGAGCTATTAGAGCCCTGGAAGAAAACAAAAGTGGGGGGAAGTTATCTGTTGTAGCCTTGTGCTGTGTACCCCCCTTCAAGAGGCTTTCTGCAAACCCAAAAACAAAGTTGTTCATAACCCACTAGGTTACTTGCGATTTGCTGGTATTCTAGACAATGCTGCCAGCAAGCAACAACCCAGAATGGGGGCTTATTTAAATTTGACGGGCGTTATTCCAACACCCAAGACAGTTCAGAATAGAAAAGACACAAAGAAATCTGACTTTTCTGCAGTTGTTTTTCTCTCTCCATCTTCACACAGTTCAGTTTACATCCCAGGAATCATTATTCTTATTGAAACCAAAACAAACAAACAAAAATGACCACTGTCATATATGTGTTCAGAGTGTTTTAAATTATAATGGCATGCATTAAGTCTGGTCTGGGCAAAGGCACTGCACACTCTGCTTCAGCAGGCAGTAAATATGTTCTACGAAGCTGTAAGCATTAATGTAACATGAATACCAGTGGCATCTCCTGTGAATTCTGCACAGCAGAAGGGAGATTCAGTAATGTGCCAGGAAGTTCTCCTTGGGGAGGATGTACTTGCTTGGCTTGGTTTGCCTGGCTTTACTGGCAAAATGTGCAGTTGGTACCCAGATGTGTCCTGACGCCAGTTGGTTCTCCTTGTCAGTTCGCTGGCATTATGATCCTGCAGCTGAGATCTACATAGGAAATGGACACCCCCCAGTTGTTCCTTTCCCCCCTCTTATCTCCACAGCCAATTATATTCAATTCCACTTGTGACCTTAATATGTAAGAGACATAGCAAACCCCATGAGAACTGAAGTAAATGTATTGTAATAATGTGAAATGCTACAATCCTCTGATCTGTGGAAAGGATATGCTCTCAGAGGGCGCCTTCTCACCTTCTAGATTTCCTAAGTAGCAAAGTGCCATCTAGTGGATATTTGCTTGAGTCACAGCACCCTGGATGTACGACTGGAGATACTCGTTCCTCTAACTGCCTCTAAAAATAGATGAAACATTATGGAGGTTTTCAGGATTTTATTTTTTGGACCCCCATCAGATTTATTTGGTGTGGTATTGTTTTATTCCTGTGAATCTACAGTGAGGGTGGGGAGGGTGTCATGGAAATCTATTATATCACTTCATATGGCTTTTCAAAAAATGTCAGGCCATTGGTAAACTGGCATTAATTTGCTTAATCTAGGATGTGATATTAAAAGGAAACCTTATAGATAGTGCAAATGGGGAGCTAAAGGAATTTAGGGATGGGAGCTTTTGCTATCTGGGTTCCAAAACAGGCAGACCAAAAGCTAGACAAAGCTTTAAATAACTAGACATTTACAATCTTCTGCTATTATATGTGCTTATTTTTATCATTTCTCAGAAATGAAAGGCCCCAGGGGGGCAGGCTAAGTCAAGTTTCCTGGTTTCAACAAGCGATCTGTATCACACCAAAGTTCAATCATAATATAACTATGGCTTATTGATAGATGAATGGTTCAGGCATTCTGTTCTTCCCTTTTCTCCTCCTATCACATAGCATAGTTCCTTACTTCTGTCCTGTTTTATGGCAAAGCATATGGTTGGATCCAACATGCTTTTTTGTTTGTTAAAAAGGGAGGAGGGGGTCTCTTTTGACCACCCAACTATACTGTCCTGGGGATAATGGCACTTGCATGGACCCAAGCCATGTTGGAGGTAGCTATAGTAAGGAGGAGAATTACTTATTTTTGTTTATTTAACAGATTTCTATGCTGCCTCAACCAAGTTAAAATAATAAATTATCGATATAAAAGCAACAATCAATTAAAACAAGCCACAGGACAGAAATGGCATAGAACTGAGCAAACTCAAATGAAAAAGTTGGCTGGCTGCAACCCATAGGTTACCATGACATCCAAGCCAGAAATTTTTTGTTTTGTATATGCCCTCCAACCAAGAATTGGAAACTTCAGTTTAATTCTGTGTTGTTCAAATTGTTCAGCTAACCAGTTTTGCCATCATACCTCTCTCCATTTGAGTTAAGTGCTGGGTTGGATTATTTCCTCCTTGGAATAACTGCCTGTGTTACTTGTATAGCTTCAGCAGATGATTCTGTTACATGTTACTCATGACAGAATCGGATTGCTGATGCTTCAGATGCCCGGACACTGTAGAGCCATGTGGCATAAAGCAGTTGAGCACTTCATATTCTTTTCAAAACAGAAGGAAAACCTTAATTTCCGGACAAAACACGCTGTGGTATTTTCAGGCAAATGAAGTTGAAACCACGAATTGCCCTGCTGTTTCCAGATCAGCAGTTTGTGAAAAATGATTAATGAGGCTCGTAAAGTCTCCAGTCCCATTTTCAGAAAGCAGCAGTCTTAGTTACTGCACTGGAATAATGAATAGTTTTCCTGCGATCAATCTGTGGTGTGTTGTCATGCTACTTGCTTTTCCACACAGCAATCTCATATCTTGAGTTTTCAATACACTTTTAAGACCTAGTTTTAGCCACCATTTTGAACATTTTTATAGATAGTTCCACATGTTTTAGCTTCTCTTCACAGAATACACGTGCATCAGTTCTTTCTGTAGTTGTCATCTTATTTTTCAGCGTGCAGTACAAGCAACATGGCTTGCACATCTTTCTTACCTGTGTACAAAGTTGTATATGGGTTTGGCAAACTGGGTAAATATAAGGAGCTTCTTCCAAAAGGCAAGTTCCATTCTGCTGGATGTAGATTGCTTTTCAGTGAACCTGGGTGTCTAAACTGCCATGTCAGCAACTTAAAGGGTGCATTCTCACATTCATTCCACAAAGCTGTACCTCTCAGCATCTACCAGTTTCAATGAGGCTTCAGTATATTTCCCATGCATGTCCCAGTGTAACTAATGTGAATCATGCAGTAGCACTGATCAGTTGAATGGCCCTCTAAACCACTGCAACAGCTGTGTTAACTGGTATGTTTTACTGCAGTTTTGCAGATGATGGTTGTTTAGGTTGCTTTATAGTAAATCATTCAAGAGCATATCCTAGCTTGTGAAAGGGAAGCTCAGAAGCAGACAGAGCACAATTTACAGCACCATCTGGCAAATCTATCTACCCCCTGTCTTTGTTTTATTTTGGATTAACATATTTTAATTCTGCACAAATGTGTTTTCTTTTGATCTACAGCCGTAGGATTTTCAGCAACCAAATGTTAGTAACTAAATAATGCTTTATAGTCTGTGTCTGATTCATCCTCCCAACAGTTCCATGAGATAAATTGCTCATGAATATTACCATTTTACAGATGGGAAAGTAAGGCTGAGAGAAAGCACAAGGCTGAGACCACCTAGTGTGCTCATAGAATAGCATGTGTTTGTTAGCCCTGGTCAAGGTTCCTGCATCCAAGTTTTAACATTCCACAATAGCTGTTTTCCTTTCTGATACATCTTTCTGTTTTTTTTATACTTTTGGGACCCCCAGTTTTATATATAGGCCTCATAAACAGTATTTTAGCTGGAGCTTGCTTAGGTTGGAGCAAAATTAATCAGGGAAGCCAAATTAGCTAATGGCAGTTCCTGTTGTATTTAACCATAATATTTCAGAAGGGTCACCATATTAGTTTAGCAAAAAGCATTCTGATACCTTAAACGTGTGGTGGCATAAGCTTTCATATTCTAGAACCCAAGTGGTTCTAGAACCCAAGTGGTTCAGATGCATGAAGTGGTCACCTTATTGGACTTGTGTGTATGTGTGTGTTTTATTTGTATGCATTTATTTGTATGCATTTATTTCTTTTATAGCCCTCTTTTGTCACTGAGACTCAAGGCAAATCACAAAATATTTTTTAAATGTGGTCAAACATCCAATAAAGCTACAATGCTGAAGTGGGTTACAAATGTAGAAGGAAGGTGATACATACAGTAAATGCTGCAGTATGCTAAATTCAAAAAGAAGGGGGAAATAATAAAGTGAGGCCAAAAAGCCAAGCATGCAAATGATCATAATATCTGTGTCATAGAGCCCAAGTGAATATAGACTGCAGTCAACTGAATATAGGATGCAATCAGCATGAGAGTGACTTACTGCCTTGAGTGACTCACTCATAAAGCTCTTACGGCCTACCATGGGATCATTCCCTCTCACAGGCCTGAAGTGGTAGAAGCCTGTCCTTTCTTACTAACAGATTCCAGTCTGAAGAAGGTTTACCTACAACAAGGACACACTAATGTAGATACAAATCAAATAGCAAGCCCCTGTAATAAACCTTGGTGCCAACTCTGTTCCCATCTTTATTGGTTACCTGCACATATTCTAACATTACAGAAGTTATTATGTACCACCATCATTAGCGAAACACTTCACAAGAGAATGGGTACAAATAAGACTCTTAGGGTGCGTTCAGACGGGGCGTTTCAGCCGGCATAAACTGTACCGGTTGGAACCGGTGCATTTTATGGTGGCTGAAACGCGATCACACTTACCTCCTGTCTGTGGAGCCCATCGCTGTATGCCTGTTCACATGCAGCGGGCATCGGCGGTTTTTTTTTAACTCAGTTTGACCATGCGCATAGGCAACCATCCACAGAATGGCGATCTTCACGCATGCGCAAAACACTCCATCTTACATTTAAAGTTTAAAGGTAAGGACTTACCTTTAAAGTTTAAAGGCCAAACTGGCCTCCCTGAGGTCTCGGAGTCCTCCAAAAACTAAGGACCTTTTTTAAAAAACAAACAAACAGCGGGGCGAAGCTTTGCCCAAGCGCATTTCGCCGACCTAAAAAAAAATGGTGGGTGAAAATCGGAAGCCTCGGGCTTCCGAACGGAAGTGGCTCTACAATGTTGGAGAGCCATCAGATGGGGGTAAAGCGATTACAACCGTTGCACTCAGGATACCACCACTTGGGGACCTAGTGGCAGAATACAACGGTGTAAAGCTCTTTGCAACGGTTAGGGACGGAAGTCAGATGTTCGCCGTGTGAGCGCCGGTAAGTACACTGATTCCAACCGGCACCTATACTGTTGCAAATGCCCCGTCTGAACGCACCCTCAAAGTAATAAAGCCTGACATAAAGGGGGGGGGAACACAAACATAAAAATCACGGTTGTTAAAAAGACGCGTCATCTTCTAAAAATAGAAAGGACAAAGGGGAAAGACAAGAAGAGGAAAGCTAGCCCCCATTTTCTCACAGCCTAGATAAGGGTGCCCCCTTGGGCAAGCTAGACTGAAGAGCTGTTGGCCCTACTGCCTTTCTGTCATGCTTCTTGAGGGGTGGGCTGATTGTAGCATCTGCTGCTACTGCTGTTGTTACAGTTCCTGAGGTGTCAGCGACTGCTGCTTCTGCCCTACCTGACAGCCTACTCTTTCTTTCTCACCACCACTATGTGAGAGAAGAGAACATTTTTTATGACATACATTCCTGTGCCCCTTCTTCCTGTGTCTCCACTCCCTCCTAGTTTCCGATCACTGCATTTCTCCTTTAACAGGCAACAGGCCAGCCATACCTGGACAGGGCACCAGAGCTTTGGGACTCTGTGGCTGCGATCAGATGTGCCATTTGGTGCGGAGGGGAAGCAAGCCTATTTCCCCTGGTGGAAATTGACACGGCATTGCATGAGCACACATCCTTTGTAGCTGCGGGTTCAGCCCGTCACTGTGTGATCAGACGGCACCTGTGGGTGGGGGGGTTGCCTTTTCTTTCTCTTGCGCATAAATGAGGGATCACACCTCCGCATGGAGGGTTCCCCATGGAGTATGCGGCTATGCGCATACTGCTACGTGAGGGGGGGAAGGCACCGAGTCAGGATGGAATGAGCAGACTATCTCAATGACTTAAGTGCATGCTTGAGCAATCAGACTTTCCCATGTTTCTTTTAACTCCACTTCCATGGTGGGGCAGCACAGGGTGCCAACAGCGGCGGGACCTTTCCCAGATGTTGCTGTCTAATTGTGCCCTTTAGATCTGTAAGGCATTCTCATCTAAGTCAGATCTAAAGGCACATCTGACTGCGACCTGTGATGGTAACAAGCCTCCTCTGAAGTATGTTGGTAAGTACAGGCCCATGTAAGCCAGTAAATTGCAGCACACCAGCCAGGGGAAGTTCTTGAGATGTGTGGGGTTAGTGGCTATGCCACAGGCACCATTCAGTCTCCCAATATATTCTGTAGATGACCTTCAAGTTGCCATGTGCTAATGAAAGTTTCACAGAAGAATTCCAGACGGAATTCATTAGCAAATTTGACAGTGTGAAATTTGGCCTCAACAAATCTTGGATGTGGAAAGCTAACTGCAGAAAGCAATTGTCCCTTTTTAGGAATTTATTTGAATGGTTTTTCTGTAATGGTTCATCACTAGCAGATCCTGGTTGGGGGTGATTTACAACTGCCAACTGGATCCTATATTCATTGGTGCTTGGCTCAATACTATGAAACTTCAACTGCTATCTCTTAAATTGACCATCTGGGCGCACTTTGGTTTTTTAAAACTTTTTTTCTGTATATAAGATAGATATATAGATTTTATATATATATCCACTCATTTAGGTGACCACCAATAAAGGACTATGTATGTATGTGTGTGTGTGTGACCACGTCAATCATCTGATTAATTGTGCTTTAACCCAATAAAGCTTATGCCACAATAAACTTTTTGAAGTTTTGTTACACAAGACTGTCTGTTCTTCAGTGGTGCCCATGCTCAGAAGAAATAAGTTTTGTGGCAAAAGTACAGAAGTACAGATGAGAAAGAAAGGATGGTGCTTCTTTGGGGCTGATATGAAGAGCACGATGAAGCTACAAGAGCATCTTATAGGACATTTATGAGATCCTATGAGATGGCAGTCAAGGCCACAAAAAGACAGTACTATGCGGCCGAGATTGCATCCACAAGCTCACGCCCAGCCCAATTGTTTAGAACAATTTGGTTGATTATGGCTCTGCCACAAGGCGGACTAAACCATAGGGAATTGGATATCGGCTGTGAGGCATTCACAAGCTATTTTGCGGATAAATTCTTGTCGTTCCGCCATGACCTTCCTGCCACAATTGATACAGTGAATGAACTCAAGGCTCCTAGCACTTCTTCTGGTCACATTCTGGATTATTTTGACCCGCTCAGCCTAGAAGAAGTTGACAGATTGCTCTTAACTGTACACCCCACCACGTGTCTCATGGATCCATGCCCGTCGTGGCTAATTAAAGCAGCTCACAAGGGGCTACGGGATGCCATATGGGAGATTGTCAACAAGTCCCTCTTAGAGGGACAATTCCCGGGGGCACTTAAGGAGGCAGTGGTGCGCCTCCTCCTGAAAAAGCCATCTTTGGACCTGACCGAATTGGCCAACTATCGGCTGGTCTCCAAGATAATAGAGAGGGCAGTGGCACTTCAGGTACAGAGCTTTCTGGATGATGCTTCTATTTTAGATCCCTTCCAGTCCGGCTTTTGCCCTAGGCACGGGACAGAGACAGCGCTGGTCACCCTCACAGACAACCTCCGAAGGCATCTGGATCAGGGCAGATCGGCAGTGCGGTTGCTGCTAGATCTGTCGGTCGCGTTTGACACGGTCAACCATCAGCTACTGATCCACCGCCTCGCTGACACTGGAATCCAGGGACTGGCCTTACAGTGGCTTTTTTCCTTTCTCCAAGGTCGGGGACAAAGACTGGCACTGGGGGAACAGCTGTCCTGGAGGCACCCACTGGAATGTGGAGTGCCACAAGGAGCGGTGCTGTCCCAGATGCGCCTTCTTCCCCAGATTGCTTGGAGGTACGGACTGGGTTGTCATCAGTATGTGGATGACACCCAGCTTTATCTGTTGCTGGACGGCCAGTCCTACTCCCAGCTCTAGATCAGGCATTACAAGCCATGGCTGGGTGGCTTAGGCGGAGCCAGATGAAATTGAATCTGACGAAGACAGAGGTCCTGTGCCTGAGTCACGGCGGTTCGGGAGTAGGGCTCCCGCTCCTGACCTTCGTGGGGCGCCATTGGTGCCAGCACTGGAGGTTAGGAGTTTGGGGGCACTCCTGGATGTCTCCCTAACAATGGAGGCCTCGGTTGCGGCCACTGCCAAGTTGGCCTTTTACCATCTTTGGCTGATAAGACAGTTGGCTCCCTTCGTCGAACGTGGCGACTTGGCAACAGTGATCCATGCGATGATCACCTCAAGACTGGATTACTGTAATGGCCTCTGCATGGGGCTGCTGTTGGGGCAAATCCGGAAGCTGCAGCTGGTGCAAAACGCCGCAGCCAGGCTGCTGATGTGGCTCTCAATTCGGGAGCACATCCAGCCTGCATTGCACTTGACTGCCTATAGCTTACCGGATTCGTTTCAAGGTGCTGGTTCTTACCTATAAAGCCCTTCATGAACAGGGTCCGACATACCTGAGGGACCGCCTTTCCCCATATATGCCCCGGAGAGCACTGCGTTCAGGGACCCAGAACCAACTGGTCCTCCCGAGTATTAAGGAGGCCAGATTGGCAGCAACCAAGGCCAGGGCCGTTTCAGTGGCGGCTTCACTCTAGTGGAATGAGCTCCCAGAGGAGATCAGGGCCCTGTGGGACCTTTTACCGTTCCGCAGGGCCTGCAAAATGGAGCGCTTCCGCCAGGCCTTTGGAGCCGCCGCCATCACTACCACCACAACCCCTACCACCACTGCTATTACAACTGCAATTATTGGTGGTACTATTAGTAACAACTGACTGGTGGAAGCCTTGAGCCATAGGTCCCTGTGACTATCAACTGGCCCAGCCCCCCCTCGCCCCCCTTTTTTTTTGACAACTGAAGCGGACCAATAAAACATAAGGCAACATCGGAAATGCTAGCACTTTAATATTGTTGTTTTTAATACTGTTTTATGTCAGTGTACTATTTATTAATGTGATGAATTGTGTTTTATGTATTATGGAAATTTTTATGCTGTTGTGAGCCACCCTGAGCCAGCCTAGGCCAGAATGGGCGGGATAGAAACCAATAAAATAAATAATAATTAATAAATGTTGTCTCTATTACACATTGTTGAGCTCTCAGGGAACAGATTTTCTAAATGCCTCATAGATCAATCTCTCTCTTTCATATTCCTTACAATTTTCTTGGATAACTTCTCACACAGATTAGTAGTTAGATAGCAGAACACTAGAAACCAGTGTAGACCACTGGCCATCCCTGTGCCAGTTTCTAGGTTTGTTGGGAAAGCAAGAATTACCCATGTTCATGTGGTGCTCACTGCCCGGGCCTGTGCTGCTGGACAGCAACAGATCTTATAACACCCACAGTATTCCCCTTGTGTTCCACTACCTTCCTGAATATACAGAAGACAGGGGCCAGAGGAAGGGGGACTTTAAACTAAACTGAAACTGAAGTCTGAGCTGCTTTGTTGTTTGTTGTTTTTGAAATAAGAACCTAAGAAAGGTTGCATTTTTTCAGTTAACCATGAGCTAGCGAGCAACTAAGTGTTTGGCAGCACTCCTCCTTTTTGGAGTCTTTTTAAAGAGAGATAAAATTATACCTTTAAACATATTACCTAGAATATACCTTCCTCTCAGATGCCCAGAAAGTTCTTCTTAGGCACAGAACAGAAATAGAACAGATTTTGTTCAGCTGACAGATTTGAAGTACAACATAGATTTCTAGTTTCACTCTTCTTTTTTATAGTGTAGCTATCAATTGCTCTCCAGTGGTGTCTGGGTTTTTTTCTTATTATTTGGAAAAGGTTACCTTGTAGCATCCATTAATGATTCCCCTTCAGTATTACACTCCTGCTCACCCTGTAGGTTACAGTTCCAGCCTCTTGACCTGGTGCTTGTGCAGGCAGCTACTGGGTCAGTCTTATCTGCTGGATCCATATATTGGTATGTGACAGGACCACAAAAAGCATTCACTGAGTTATGACCTGTGAATAGAGGAGTGTGTTCATGAAGCTGCTTAACATTTCACATCATAAACAATTCATCTTTTTCACATCCCAAGGGAACCATACATCATTAAAAAAAAAACCTAGCTTTCAGCATAAATGCAGCTACCAAAGCATCATTTACTTGATACACAGTACTCCATGACTGATGGGAACATAAAATATGAAAAAACGTGTGTGTGTGGGGGGGGGGTATTTGTGTGTGTATGTGTGTGTTTCATGATCTCAGAAAAGAGCACTTAATTTTGTTGTCTTTTTGCTAATTTGTGTTGCAGTCTTTATTTTGCACAGGCATACATAAAAAACAAAGGAACTGTGTTTTTGTTCTTTTCACTGGGAATACTGAAATGGCTGGTGATTCTATTTTGTGTGCGGAAAAACAGGAAGAGACCTAATAAGCACCATATGAGAGGAAACAGGTTGAGGAAAATTAGACCTATTTGCTACCAATCATTATACACATATTAAATTACATTCAAACAGAGAGGGCATGTTGTTATGTAAGGCTGCAGGAGAAAAATGGAAATCGAATTGTGTGGCGTCAGAGAGTGAAGGAGACTTCTAAGAAAGGTAGCTTTCAAACAGATGCTTCTTTGTAGTGAGAGTCCATTTCCTACTTAGCAAATAAGTGATACAGTACAGAAGTGGGAGAAGAGTGATCTAGGGGCTCCAAGTAGCTGAACACTGGCTTTTTTTATTTTGAAAGCTTCTGCAGTGACAAAGTTCTATCATGGCTCTGGCCCCTGTCATTGTTATACATTTTAATAATGCTCATTGCTGTCATTTTAAATGTGTTCTTCCA
This sequence comes from Gekko japonicus, assembly GCF_001447785.1. Taxonomy (NCBI): domain Eukaryota; kingdom Metazoa; phylum Chordata; class Lepidosauria; order Squamata; family Gekkonidae; genus Gekko; species Gekko japonicus. The sequence continues at coordinate 2,998,200 of NW_015176452.1, read as the reverse complement.
GTTGCAAGGGTTCAACTGCGTTAGAACTGTAGGCTGCCTGTATGGTAACAGGAGCCAGCACAGAACCCTGTTTTCCTTTCCTTAGCAGACTGGTGACCTCCTGGGTGAACATCTCATTAAATGACACTGTGCCTAATGCTGGTATAGCCTTAGAGAGATGATCAATAAATGCACAGTAATTTGCTTAATTGCTTCCACAATGCTGAGCAATAAATTGGTCAGATTGGTTTACCTGACATTCTTTTTTTTCTTTTTTTGGTGAGACAAAGATCTGTGCAGGAAGGCTTGCTTTGTTTGTTCAAAATATGGGATATTTTTGCAGAAGTCTGGACCAATTAAGACCTACTGATTTCCCCCCCCCCCATTAACCATGAGCAATTGCCAGAAAAAAATAAACATTGTGGATCAAAGAGCTGCATCGTAGGTTGTGGCAAAGCTAAACTTGGGCATATACCAGTGTCTTCTTCCCAACCATATATTCCAGCATAGTATTCATAATTCTTTACACAAAACTGAGCCTTATATAGATAACAGTCCTGTTTAATTAATTTACCCAGGACAAGCAAAGGAGACTGAAAGTATCAGTGTTTTAAACCTGCAGAGACATTATCACACTGAGGCAGTTCATCCTTGCAGATTTTAGGTTATCTGTTTGCATATCCTCTAGAGCAGATCCCTCTCCTATGGCAGGTGTGATGGATTGAAGTGGAAGTACCTACAAGATAGAGCATGTAGCACCATTAGGCTGTGGCTGAAGGCTACCAAAAGAGTGTAATAGTGTACGAAACAAAAGTTCTGCTGTCTTTAAAATACCTCTGAATGTTGAGTTCTCTTGATGACTACACTTCATAGTTCGAGGCCTGTGTTCAGTTGACACATCTGAAAGGTCAGTGTTGCAACTTTTTTATATAGCAAGATGGGAAAGAGAGCAGCTATCCTTATAGAGCCAGACCTACGCAGGGACCTGCCCCCACCCACTGCCAGCACAGAACAAGTCATCAGTGTTCTTCTGCAGGAAGCTATTAATATCTTTTCTCTGGGGAAGTAGGAAGGATCTCTATCCAACTCTTGGTTGAAATGCTTCTGTATTCATTTTTTATTTTACTTACCTTACTTGTGGACTACATTTCAACCAAATGGTCCCCAATATGGTTTACAAACAATTCAATCAAATCCAAGTATAATCAAATACTAAAACAGCATGAAAAAGCAGGGTTTTTTCATATTTAGCTCCAGTCTCCTGCAGTGCCATCAAATTAATCAGACTCAAAAGCCCTCCTGAAAAGACACCTGTCTTCAGACACATCCAGAATTCCCTCAGAGGTATGCCAGCTCTCAGCACCTGAGCGAGGGAGGACAATTCATAGTGGGGGGGGTCAGTGACTAAGAAGGTCCTCCCCCAAATTCCTCCCCCCCCCCTCCAGAGAGAGATCTTGGACTTGTTGGCATGGGTGGAGGCAGTCCTTCATCTATTTCTGGCCAGAAGAGAGATCTAATTTCAATGAGAGATAGATCTCAGATACCACTGGGACAGTAGTTCACTGAATTCATGTCAGCAGTGCAAAGTATATAACAGCCAGCAATGGCAAGAAAGATTATTGCAATCATAAGGTAAGGCAAATGAATACTGCCATGGAGCTCATGTTCTAGAGAAGTAGAATTGCTTATCCATTGCTTATCTAGCAACAGTTGTCATCTATATTAGAAAAGAGGACTTCATTACACTCCGCTGATGACCCTTAGAACCCAATTTCATCAAAAGCCAAAGTTAAGTGGTATAAGGAAGTTTGATTTTTAAAATGTAAACACTAAAATAATTAAAGCATGAATCTCTGAAGTTATCAACACTGGGATTAATTTGTCCCAGAATCCTAACATCTTGCATAGTTAAAAATCAAAAATGAGTAGCTATGATCGTGAAGGATCTTAGCCAAATATAAGAAAATATTGAAGAAGTGCACTAAAAAGAAAAAGAAGATAGGAAGGGATGTCAGACACACCTATTAATGTAGCAAGAACATCTGTATCCTACTATACAAATGCTCTGTCTGTGAGCACCTTGAATGGAATGAGTTAATTGGTAGTAGCCAGCATGGGTTTATCAAGAATAAGTCATGCCAGACCAACCTTATCTCCATTTTTGACAGAGTTACTAAAATGGTTGACTCTGGCAATGCTGTGGATATAGTGTATCTAGATTTCAGTAAAGCATTTGACAAAGTTTCTCATGATATCTTTGAGGATAAGCTAGTTAAGTGTGGGCTGGATGGTGCAACTGTTGGATGGATTCATGGTTGGGTGAAAAATCATACCCAACGAGTGCTCGTAAATGGCTCTGCGTCTACATAGAGGGAAGTCTCGAGTGGAGTGCCGCAGGGCTTGGTCCTGGGCCCGGTGTTGTTCAATGTTTTTATAAATGACCTGGAGGAAGACATAGAGGGGATGCTTATCAAATCTGCAGATGACGCGAAACTGGGTGGGATTCCTAATTCTGAAGAAGACAGAGTCAGGATTCAAAATGATCTAGATAGGCTGGAACAGTGTGCAGAGACTAATAAAATGAATTTCAATAAAGAGAAGTGCAAAGTCTTACACTTAGGTACAAAAAAATCAAAGGTACAGGTATAGAATGGGAGGGATCTAGGTGTTCTGGTTGATCACAAGCTAAACATGAGCTTACAGTGCGATGTGACTGCAAAGAAAACTAATGCAATCTTAGGGTGCACTAACAGAAGCATTGTGTCCAGATCACGGGAGGTGGTAGTTCCACTATTCTGCTGTGGTCAGGCCTCACCTGGAGTACTGTGTCCAATTTTGGGCACCACATTTTAGGAAGGATGTTGACAAGCTTGAGCATATCCAGAAGAGGGCAACCAGGATGGTGAGAGGATTGGAATCCAAGTCTTATGAGGAAAGGCTGAAAGAGTTGGGTATGTTTAGCCTGGGAAAGAGAAGGCTTAGAGGGGACATGATTGCAGTCTTCAAGTATTTGAAGGGCTGTCATGTAAAAGATGGAGTGCATCTATTCTCTCTTGCTCCGGATTGCAAGACTAGATCTAATGGGTGGAAATTACAAGGGAGTCGTTACCTGCTAAATATCATGAGAAACTTCCTAACTGTAAGAGTGGTTGAGCAGTGGAACAGACTGCCTCGGGAGGTGGTGGATGCTCCTTCGCTGGACATTTTCAAGCGGAGGTTGGATGACCATCTTTCGGGTATGTTGTAGGCCTATCGTTTGGCTATGCTTCTGCAAAGTGCAGGGGGTTGGACTAGATGACCTTCAAGATCCCTTCCAACTCTAACATTCTATAATTCTATACTCTGTGTGTCAGTTTTCATTCCACTCATTTCTCATTTGGAAAAAAAAATCACAATGACAAACCGTTTGGTATTTCATTATGTTCCTAGTAACTAGGATCATAATTAAATACCAAACAGTTTGTCATATTTAGAATGGGCCTAAACTTTTTCTGGCTATCTGCTAAGTCTACCATCCTGTTTTGTGCATGTCCAGCCAGATGACTCTGGTAGGTCTAAAAACAGTGTACAGAGGGCAAAGCCTCCGCACTGTTGTCCCCCAGCACTGCTGTTCCAGGTGGTTACGGCTTCTGGACGTGGTGGTTCCATTTAGTCACTGTAGTAATAATGGATGACCATCTTTCGGGTATGTTGTAGGCCTATCGTTTGGCTATGCTTCTGCAAAGTGCAGGGGGTTGGACTAGATGACCTTCAAGATCCCTTCCAACTCTAACATTCTATAATTCTATACTCTGTGTGTCAGTTTTCATTCCACTCATTTCTCATTTGGAAAAAAAAATCACAATGACAAACCGTTTGGTATTTCATTATGTTCCTAGTAACTAGGATCATAATTAAATACCAAACAGTTTGTCATATTTAGAATGGGCCTAAACTTTTTCTGGCTATCTGCTAAGTCTACCATCCTGTTTTGTGCATGTCCAGCCAGATGACTCTGGTAGGTCTAAAAACAGTGTACAGAGGGCAAAGCCTCCGCACTGTTGTCCCCCAGCACTGCTGTTCCAGGTGGTTACGGCTTCTGAACGTGGTGGTTCCATTTAGTCACTGTAGTAATAACCATTGATGGATCTATGCTCCATAAATTATCTAATCCCCTTTCAAAGTCAACTAAACCAGTAGTTTTAGTGTCGTACACCTTCAAAAACTGTTCTTAAGATTCTTTAAGAGTTATGTTAGCTTGTAAGTGCCAGAGGAGCTGGATGTTATTGTGTGTTCTGTGAGAAGAGTTAAGCTTATCAACTGAGCTGTGAAAGTCTTCTAGAACATGATATGTATCACACCTTTTTTTGATCCAAAGTAAACCAGGTCAGAATTAGCTTCTGTGGCTGCAATCCTATCCACTCGTATTTGGGAATATTTGGGAACTTGGTTTGGGTATGATGCCCAAATCCCAAATGAAAAGGGAGTTCACTTTGAAACAGATACACTCAGCAGCATCTACTTTGTGGGTTTATTTATACCCATTGCCATGAAAAGTAATTGGTCATAAATCTAAAGTGGTGGCTGACAAAGGTCTTTCTCTGCTCATGTTTTTAACCACACAGAAGCAAAACACCATTCCTCTTAAAGAGCAAACGCCAGTGGCTACTTGACCCAGGCAAATGCCAGGGGAGCCTCCTGCTGCCACTTCCTCTTAGGCAGCTGGGGCTCAAAGCTGGCTTTGTACAGAGGTATTAGGAAATGTATGGGAGTAGTTGCCAAACAGCTGCTTCATGCTCTCTTTTACTGTTTCCAGTCACCCAAGAGTCCCTTGCTCAGTGCTTGATTTGTCCTTTTAAATATTGCTTGTTACCTAGGTTAGTAAGTGGGTTAGTGGTAATGGCTTTTCCTGCCACTGCATCATGCTTTTGTTCAGTGGGGTCTGGGCAACAAAATATTCCATTACCTGTATCTTCCTATACTTAGCGAAGTGGGCAGAAATTGTGTGTCTTCTAATGGTGTTTATACTCCCAGCTGATTATCTTTCAGTCTCCAGTGCAAAGCTCTGCCTCAACCAAGTAGCCACAGCAAATCTTTCAGCAAAAGCCTCTCCACTTCCTGAAAAACTTGTAAAAGCTGCATTTGTATTTAGGTGTTTCCAACTTTTCCATTTTCACCTTTTAAAAACATCTCAACTTGTTCTCTAAATAAAAAAGTGTTTGCTTTTAAGGTCTCTTATTTCACAATAGTTTATTTCAGTTGGCCAGTGGAGGCTAGGAATCTGAGGATGTCACACAGCCTCCAGCACTTCAGTATTAACGCAGCATTTAATGGAGATGTGTAGAATGCACGCTTTGCTCCACCAAACCAACATATACAATATCCTTTCTATACCAAAATGTTCCAACAAAGGAAGAGGATGCTCTTATAGCACTAAGCTGCTGCTCCAGACCTACCGGTTCTCTCTGACATTGTTCAGCAGATGTCCAGGGTCACAATGAGCAACTTCAGTAGTGCCTTCCTCTGTTGTGTCTCCTTCATTGCAGAGTGGTTCAGTGCCTTTCTGTTTCCACACTTTGGTGTCCTTGGCTCCCTTAACATTTTACTGGAAAAGCCTGGAAATCTTTTTGAAAGCAGGCAAACTGTAAGCCCTTGCCAAAGTATTTGGGGTGCCCCATCCAAATGTATCTTAAATGTGATTCTTGTGTAAGTTCTTGCAGCCTCAGATATCCACACCATTTCGTTCTTGTGCAGGGCCAAAAGACAGAAACGCCATGCTTCTTGAATGCACACAAACCCATCCAACCTATGGGCCAAAGCAGAGACAGACCCAGCTTTACAGTCTGCCAACAAGGCTGCTGGCTTAATGGATCTGTTTCAGCTCAGACACATCCCCTTTTTTTCTTTGTGGCTTGCTTCTCCTAGCACAAAAGAAGCTCGCCATTTAGTGACAGGTAAAGTAGGGTGTGTCATCATCAAGGTAATTTGTCATGATTATATGTTCACGAATATCTGGTCAGGCATGTTATGTAGAATCCTAAGGACATCAGGTGTTTAAGCCAGTTCCTGGCGTTGGTGCTTGTGGAGAAAATGTTCAGGGAGTATTAGCTCAAAACTCATTTTGCACCACATTAATTGCAAAAATTTTAGATGAACAAGTTACGGAAATTAAAGGAGGGAAAGTGATTTTTTTTTCACTTATGTGTGACATGTGTGTTTTCTTACTTTTTTAGTTAGTATTGTGTGTATGTGTGCACACGCGCATGCGCTTGTGACCCTGGAAGTCATGGTGACTTCTGGCGACCCCTTGTGGGGCTAGGATCTTTCAGAGAAGTGGCTTGATATTACCTGCCTGTGAGTCCCAGGCCTTGTATTCCTTGGAGGTCACCCTTCCAAGTACTTGCCAGGGTCAGCCCTGCTTAGCTTCCAAGATCTGATGCGACTGGGCTTGCCTGGGCTATCCAGGTCAGGGCTATATGTATTTTTTCTTGTTAGCCATTTAGATTTCTCCAGCACCAAGTTTGGATTCTTATACAGTCTTGTCTATCATCCACTGTCAACTAGTCACAATTAAAGACTGAGAAACAAAGTCTTTGCAGTAGCACAGTAATAAGAAAATATTGCCTTGTGAAAGAGAAAAAGTTCAAAATGAATTTGGAATTTCAGTGCTGTAACTAAAAAAATACAGAAAAATGTAAATAATAATAACTACCTCAGTTCACCATCTAAAATTAATAGGTTAAAGGTTTAGAGTCTGTGCCTGTCTCTGGAACATCTGGCATCCGTCATCCTTTCTATGTACCCTTCCGCTGTCATATTTTATCCCTGTCCATTAGGGGTTTTAGAGCCATGATGATTTAAATCAGACCTGCATCCTGGTCAAGGAAGATGAATCATGATTATGGGCTGCTATTAAAATGAATAAAAAAGAAACGCATGGGACCATGATTCCCTCTGCTACCCTCCTCTATAAATGTTTCCTTATTTGACGGTGTGACATCTTTGGCTTGGTGAAAGACTGAGTAGCAGACATTCTTACTTGCTTTGCTCACAAAACCAGAAGGTGGAATACGCACACTTTGACCCTACTCCAGTGTCATTAAATTACATGATATTTTCCTCAATGACTTAATGGGGGGGTTGCATTGAGGCCACTTGTAAATGATTAGGAAGTGAGGATGTAAGCATTGTTTCCAGTTTGATCTTCTAGCCAGTGCTTTTGATGCCCTTTTAAATTAAATTGCTGACTTGTATCAAAAAATACGAGATTGGAACTGTTAGAAAAATATTACATGCCTGTCCAAAGGAAAGCAGAGATGGTTTTTAATCTGGATATTTGAAGGCTTTGTTACATGTAGCTGTATATACCTGGATATCTTATATACCCAGTTTAATGTGTGAATTGCCTTTACTGAAAAGTGTTCTGTGTGAAATCACCTGAAGAAAATGGAAGTTCTGTTTGAGGTGTTACTGTATGTGATATAACATACACATATGCGGATCCTTATTTGATGTTGCATTTATTTACTTCTTTACTTACTTCTGTTATGCCCTTCCTATCTCCCCAATGTAAACCCAAAGCAGCTTTCATTGTCCTCCTCTTCTCCATTTTATCCTCATTCATCGTATGACAAACATCTCATTTTAAATGGTGAACTGAGGTGATTTTTTTAGGTTTTTTGTATTTTCTACTTACACCACGGAAACACTGTATGAAAAACATGTGTATGTGATCCTCCACGGACTCCTTTCCAAATAGTGCAATATTTGCTCAAGTATTCTTGCTTTTTTCTTCTTACATTTTCAAGCGTTATTTTTAGCTATGCCAGACTACTGTCTTAGGGGAAATAATTCAGCTCCTGCCCTATTGAAAAAGCCGGGGGGGGGGCATTCCTTGGTCTTTCTAATCACTCTGGCCTACAGTGCCTATTTGGAACACATCTGATCCTCATATTTAGAGTCACTTTTTAAAGTACAATTCAGTGGTGTGTGTGTGTAGGTTGATGAATGGCAGAGCTTTCCCATCACTTAAGTATTGAGTACTAGGAAGAACAGGAGTTAGTAGCACCATCTGAGATAGAAAAAAATATATACCCATTTATTGAAAAAATAGACATTAGGTTCTAGAAAGCTGAATTTTTAAACACTTGCATAGGGCTAACATCTAAAATGTAATGCGTATAAAGACAGATTTTTTATCACTGTAAGCCGAATTGCTTTATTTACAGCAATTGGCAATTTATAAATGGGTCCTTGCCAACTATACCAAGGTCCTGTTCCCACCAAGGGTTACCAGAGAAGGATTCGAAGCTGTTGTTGTTAAAATAAATGTCTTTTACTTAAAGAATATAAATTTCATACAAACAATACTGATGCACTCACACATTCAATCAAGTTCCTTAGAAATACAGTATTAAAATAAGCACAATTGCATTGGCAGGTGGGGGTGATGATGGGCAATACTTATCTGTCTTGCAAGTTGGATGTTCCAATGAAGAATGGATGGGGAGGGACTTCTGGTTGATGGCGGCACGCTGGGCAGACGCATCTCCCGGACCTCCTGGGGATGCGGTCTGTGCACGGCGGGAAGGAGGGGGAGCGCTGGCCCGTTACCACCACCCCCAGGAAGCCTGGTGGAAGGCTCCTAGCCAGGGGACTTTCGAGGAGTCGCCTCTTCGCCTGTGTGTTGTGGGTGAATTGAGGCGCTCCTCTGTCACAATGGTCCTTCCTGCACAGTGCCCGAATGGGATCTAGTGATGCCAACCGGGGCAAGCGTAGGAGATCGAGCGGGCGAAACGAAGCAAAGCTAGGTCGGAAGACCAGATATGAATGTGAGTCGGACTGAGCGAAACAACGGTTAAAGAGAAAAGAAAGCTCCCTACCCCATGTTGAAAAACGGAAATTGAGGCGGGCGGGGGAGGGACGACTCCTAACCGCATGAACTTTTGAGCGAATCGAGGGGGGGGAGCAGAAGAGAAAGCATGTACAACTGTTAGGAAATACTCACCAAGGCGAGTTCAGGCATTTGAGCGCATATTCAGAGACTTTCAAAATATTTTTCAAACAATCGAGAAAGATGGTGGGGAAGAGGACGGAGAAAGAGAAACTTTTGAAACTGAAACTAATGGAGAGCCCCAAACCGGAAGGAACCAATGAGCTGGCAAAGACTTTGGCAGAATCCATGCGCCCTCTACTGAACCAGATGAGTAACCTCAAGGAACAGATGTCGAAAATGACTCAGTGCATCACCACACAGCAAATACATATGTGTGTGTGCGCGCGCGCACCTGGAAATCATGGTGCACAAACCTCTGGTGACTGAACCCTACTAGGGGCCTGTAGAATATCCAGAGAGGTGGCTGAATAAAGCCTGCTCCCTCCTCCCAACTGCTGGTATTCCAAGGAGGTCTCCCATCCAAGTAGTTGCCAGAGTTGACCCTGCTTAGCTTTCGAGATCTGAGATTGGGCTTGCCTGGGCTATCCAGGTGAGGACATGTTCTAGACGGGATAGCACTTCTTTTGAAATACCAGGTTCACAGCTTTTGGGGGGGGGGAGTATTGCTTGGTCCAGCTTTCTGAGAACAATTCAAGGTGCTGTTTTTAGCCTTCATAACCAAAAATGGTTTGGGACCAGTCTGACAAGCTGTTTCTATCAACTGAGGGGACACACACATCCTCCTATGATTTGGGGGGAACCAGGTTTATTTTAAACTATAAACTTTCCCCTCAGATACCAGGTATTCTAAAGGTAGTGAGTGTATAGGCTTTGGGTTCGCTGCTGTGAGGTAGGTTTTGTGGTGCACAAGTGGAATGTGTAGATCATTGAGGCAAGAATTGTATATTAACCCTTCAGGAGCAGGACAGCCTTCTGTCTGTCACACAACCAGAGTATCTAAAACACTATGTGCTGCCATATAGTCCTGTAAATCTCTCTTTTTCAGGTGCTTCCCTCAGGTGCACATACTAAATAGAATGAAGGTGGGAAAGGGCCATCTACATGAGTGCACTGCAAATTTCTCTGAGAATTTAGTTAGTGCTGTGTTTCAATACTATGTTTTATATAGGCTCTTGTGGTTTATTGCAGTAATTGCTGCTTTTGATAGGGTCTTTAGAGTTGTTTTAATTATTTTTCTACTGTTTTTATTTAATGCATGAGGGACCAAATATATTATTGTTTTGTTGTATTTTTATTCTATAATTATTGACTTCCTTGAACATTTTATTGGAAAGGCAGGATATAAAAACCTTAAACATAATAAAAGTGTATGTGTGAGTGTGTGAGTGAGTGAGTGAGTGAGACAGAGACAGAGAGAGAGAAGGAGAAAAATTGTGCCTTCTGACTAGTATACTCCTTGTTATGCATGCACTTTAGTGCACCATGAGCCATTTTGTTCTTTTGTCAGTTGGACTAACCCTAACCTGGATTAAATAATTTGTAAAGAATTTTTATTGTCATATGGTAATCCGAGAGTAGGTTGGTTTAGATTAGGTCCCATCTAGTCAGCAGTTCTGCATAGAGATGTAAAATTTCTGGAAATTTTGAAGCTTGGAAAAAACCCCAATATTTTTCTGGGGTTTTTTTCCAGGGAAAAATGGAAATTTTCGGAAAAATTGGGAGGAAATGCTACATTAGCACTTCTTTTTTTTCTTCCAGATTGAAAGTCATTCTTTTACTTTAGGGACATAAAATATGACTGTGGACAATTTTACTTGGCATGAAATTATCACAACTAGGGTGGTTCTCGGGGACCGGCGCTCCCGTAGGTATCCCCTTGAGTGTGGGGTGCCACAGGGAGCAGTGTTGTCCCCGATACTATTTAATATCTATATGCGCCCCCTTGCCCAGATTGCCCGGAGTTATGGGCTTGGGTGTCATCAGTATGCAGATGACACCCAGCTCTATCTGATGCTGGGTGGCTGGTCGAACTCGAGTCCCGATGACCTTCATCGGGCATTAGAAGCTGTGGCTGGTTGGCTCCGGCTGAGCCGATTGAAACTAAACCCGATGAAGACGGAGGTCCTGGGCCTGAGTCGGGTTGGGGCTCCCTCTTCCGACCTTCGATGGGGTACCTTTGGTGCCAGCTTCTGGGGTCCGGAGTTTGGGGGTGCTCCTGGACTCCACTCTAACGATGGAGGCCCAGGTGGCAGCCACTGTCAAGTCCGCCTTTTTCCATCTTAGGCGGGCACGGCAGTTGGTCCCCTACCTTGACCGTGATGACCTGGCCACAGTGATCCACGTGACGGTCACCTCGAGGCTAGACTACTGCAACGCTCTCTACATGGGGCTGCCTCTGTCGCAAATCCGGAAGCTGCAACTGGTGTAGAATGCTGCGGCCAGGCTGTTAATTGGTCTCTCTAGAAGGGACCATGTGTGGCCTGCGCTGAAAGCGCTGCACTGGTTGCCAATAGCGTACCGGATTCACTTCAAAGTGCTGGTCGCTACCTATAAAGCCCTATATGGCCAGGGTCCAGCCTACCTGAGGGACCGCCTTTCCCCGTATGTTCCCCCAAGAGCACTACGGTCAGGGGCCCAAAATGTACTAACTAGCCCGGGCCCTAAGGAGGTCAAACTAGCCGCCACGAGGACCAGGGCTTTTTCGGTGGCGGCTCCTAACTGGTGGAATGAGCTCCCGGAGGAGATCAGGGCCCTGCAGGATCTGATGCAGTTCCGCAGGGCCTGCAAGACGGAGCTCTTCCGCCAGGCTTTCGAGTAGGAGCCGCCGCCCCTACTATACTACCACCGCCCTGAGGTCCCGATGAAACATCTATTATGGAACAATCCTTCTGCCGTCTCCTTGGGACTTTGGACAGATGATCCGCCACCTTTTGAGTATGAATGGCACTGAGCACTTTGTTTATTTTAAGATCTAATTTAAGATTTTAATATGTAGTATATGTTTTAAATTGTTATGTATATGATTGTTTTACCATGGCAAGTGTTCTTGCCTCTGTAAGCCGCCCTGAGCCCACGGGGGAGGGCGGGGTATAAGTACAATAAATAAATAAATAAATAAATAAATAGCATTTTAAAAATATAGTGTATCGAAACAATTATTGTGGGTGGGTGGGGGCAAGTAAAGAATCAGATTAGTAGTAACTAAATTATTATTTACACAAAGGTTATAAAGATAAACTAATGTAGCTAAATGATTCAGTTTTCTGGAATCAGATAAATGAAAACTCTTACCTTTTGAAATTAAGTATATACTTTCAGGTCCTTTTTGTTGCTCTGTATTTTCTTCCAATGCTTTGAGGCCTAGTGAAGCCTGAGTGCCAGTATACCCACCCACATACAAAAACGAAACCTTTTTCTTTTCTTGTGACAATAGCACCTCCTAAAGGAAGAAATGCATCTTGTTCTTGCATTGGAATTCAGGTTGTAACCTAGGACTTGCTTGTCCTCAGTGCACAGAAATTAGATTAATCTGATACCATACATATTTTTTAGAAACATTTGGAAAATATTTGAACAGCTTGTCTTAAAATATTCTATTCATCTTGTTAAAATAAAACGTTCCATAATCAGTTTCTTTTCTTTTTTCAATTTTTCCAATTTTCCCGTGGGGGGGGGGGACAAAAAAGGCTTCAGGAAAAAAACTGAAAAAAACCTGTTTTTTTTCTGAATTTTTCCGGGTTTTTTTCCAGGCCTTCACATCTCTATTTCTGCAATTGCATCTGGGTGTCCTGTAAATTATTTCAGTAATATACAGCCCATGCCATAGAACCAATCACCTTGACTAAATCCTAAAGTGTATGGTACTGTGGAAAGCCAATTGATCCCTAAGCCCAAAGAGAATTCAGAGGGGAGTGGGTCATTTGATTTATTCGGACCTTACTAGAATGTGATATTGCAAAGCATGGCTGAATTTTTTTTTTAAGAAAAAGTTTTCTGTAGTCTTTTTGCTAGATAAAAGATGTCTCAGAAAAGAGTCTTATGAGAAAAAGGAGGCAAATATTGACAGTATTTAAATATTGATTGTTAACTTGCTCATCTTACATATTCAGTATTCCCCAGCAGCCAAATAATTCTTCTATGATGTATAGAATATTTAAATACTTTTCTCTTTCTTACAGGAAATTTTATTACATCACTCTGTTGAGAGATCCTGTGTCCCGTTACCTCAGTGAATGGAGACATGTGCAGCGAGGTGCTACCTGGAAAACATCCCTGCACATGTGTGACGGTCGGACACCAACCCCTGAAGAGCTACCATCATGCTATGAAGGCACAGACTGGTCAGGCTGTACCCTTCAGGAGTTCATGGACTGCCCATATAACTTAGCCAACAACCGTCAAGTGAGGATGTTGGCTGATCTGAGTTTGGTGGGCTGCTATAATATGTCCTTCATACCAGAAAACAAGCGAGCACAGATACTGTTGGAGAGTGCCAAGAAGAATCTTAAAGACATGGCCTTTTTTGGCTTGACAGAGTTCCAGAGAAAAACACAGTACTTATTTGAGAGAACTTTCAATCTGAAATTCATCAGGCCGTTCATGCAGTACAACAGCACAAGGGCAGGTGGAGTGGAGGTGGACAACAATACCATACGAAGGATTGAGGAGCTTAATGACTTGGACATGCAGCTATATGACTATGCAAAGGACCTCTTCCAACAACGATACCAGTACAAGCGGCAGCTGGAGAGGATGGAGCAGAGGATAAAGAATCGGGAAGAGAGGCTTCTTCACCGGTCTAATGAGGCGCTTCCCAAGGAAGAGACGGAGGAACAAGGACGCTTACCTACAGAGGACTACATGAGCCATATTATAGAAAAGTGGTAACCTTGACATAATTTTTTTACTAAGAACAAGATGTTAAGGTTTCCATAATAAAAGAACATGGAATTAAAAACTTTATTTAAGAACAGTCTGTAAAACAGAAGGTAGAATGCTTCTTTAAACAAAGGGTCTTTTTACTATTTCTTATAAGACCAATGGGGTTCTTAATAAAATAAAATAAAAAAAAAAATTAAAGAGTCGATACTAGAAAGCTCAGAGGCACAAAGATTGGCCCTCAGCTCCGAGGTCAAATACAGTGTAATTTCATTTCCTCATAGTCAAATCTAGAGGTCATGGATGGTAACTTTGTAACCACTATTCTCCTTCAAGTTGATCTTCCAAAGTCTGAATGTTTTTACCTTGTTCATGTGAGGTTTTCGATTCTTAAGGTCATTATAATGGTGGTGAATCTGCCGACAGTGACTTTGCCCCAGGTACAGCTACTTGGCCTCAAATGGAAACAATGGTCAAAAAGAACTGCGTATAATCAACACAAAGAAAAAGAAAGGAAAAGGAAAAAAAGCAGAGGATGAGAAGCATTCAAGCAAATAGACCTGGATTGCATATCAGGCACAGAGGCTTGGATATGTTGTACTGGTGAATTGCATGCATAGACCCACACTCACTCATACACACTGCGTTACCAACACAAGTGGAGAATTTGTGAACAAATATCCTTAACCTTTGCTTTATAGACAGATGTCCGAAAGCTTAGTAAATCCTACAAACAAATTATAGGTGATATTAGCATATATTCATGTGATTCCTTTTCTAAAGATGATTTGTGTGTGCATCAGTCCTTTGCATTTAAGAGGAGATGGTCCGCTTGGACTATGATGTTTCATACAAATGCATCGTCACAGGGTCGATTGTTCTCATGCTGGAGCATGCTTATGCCTAAAAATATCCTTTGCTCCAGTTAGGGTATTTCTCTAATTAGAAACAGATATTGAACATTCAGAATACTCCTTATTTAAGATGACATATTTTATCATAAACATCAGTTAGTGCAATAAAGATAGGCCCATTTAAGTCCCCATACATGGCTTGACATAAGCATTCGACTGGGCACTTTGGCTCCATTGATTTCAAAAGGACTTAGATGTAACTGATTTTTGCTAGATTACATCCATTGTCTATATGCGTGATAACTGCTGTTTTCCTGAACTTATGAGACAGCACTGCATATCATTTTTTCACAGGATAGACAAATTTTGCCTTGACTTTTCATTTTGAACAAAGCAGCTGCACTGGAAGATGAAATCTTGACTGAGTCTCAGCTCCAGGCTTTGATTTTACCATCCTTTTTAAAACCACTGTATTCCTTTGTTGAACACCATACGTCTTTTGTTCAGAGCTTTTCCCATTTAAAAAGCTGGTCTTGTTTCTTTTCTATGCACATCTGTGAGTTGGTCTGAATAATGCAAAAACAAATTGTGTCCATTACCTCTGTTGCTCGTGACTACCTATCCCGAGAAGGTGAATTGGATATATTGGCGGTCGTCTGAATGAGCTGACCCACCAGCTTTATTTCCAGATGAGGGCTCACTGCAAACCAGAGAAATGACAGTACAGAAGGTGATGCCCAAGTTTATCCAACGTCCATCTACGTAGCTTTATCTTTTTAGTCATTCTCCCCCAGGCAGGCAGTTAAAAGGCCTTGGATCATATAGAAAGAAAAGTTCAGTAAAGGCATGGAGTTCTTGAAAAACATACCCATTTAATGAAGTGCTTATGTGATGAAGCCAAATACCCAAGGGCCCCTAACTACCCCCACATTGAAAGTTACACAGGGTCTTAAGTACTTGACCAGATCGACCTGTCAATCAGTGCTAGTGCTATACCTTGTCTTGGCTTGTTAGTGCTTCTGTGAAGAAGGCCTTCCTGTTCTCTGAGTGTACACAGCTGGCCATATATATTCACTTGAGGTTTGGGCAAGGAAAACCCATCTCAACCTAGAATTATTGTTTTATTATTATGGGGGGAGGGGGCTGCATGTTTAAAATCCTAAATTTGGAAATAATGGCAGTTGGCTAATGTCTAGAACACCTGTGCATTTCTATAACTAAAGGAAACCTTTTTTAAAAAGATGTTTTTAACAAATTCTTTACAAAATGTATGTCAGCTATAAGAGGTAACTGTTCTTTATGCAGTACATGTAGCTTTACCCAGTGGCTTTCTACTGTGCATTCAAAATTAGGGATCTATAATACAAAAACGCAGCTTGTCCATATTCATAGTGCGCAGAGTGGAAAGCCTGCTGTGTTATCCTTTGTACAATTCATGCCAAGTTCCAAGGGCCAAAATTTGCTTCTGCATATTGAGCTACATGATCAAAGACAAAATGTATGGTATTGTTCTTTGTATCTAAATTTAACTTCCACAAAAACCTGAATATATCTTAATGGGCCTGCCTATAGGAACCTCCCGGAACATTAGTTGTAGGCTTTCTCCAACATTTTCTTTGTATAATAATGTTATAACAACAAGCTAAGGAAATAAAACTACTGAATATGGTTATCAACCTTACTGAAATTTGCCAAAGGAAAGGGAGTGGGTGTGTGATGTTTTGTGCTGAAAATTCATTACCTGTAGTTGAGGGGAGTGAACGGGGTGTATCCCTGTTTCAGTTCCCAATTCTGGCGAATGGTCACCTTCCTGATTTTTCATATATGTAAATCAAGAACATTAATCCTTGCCCATTAAACAAAGAGATTTACTAGATGACATTTCAGAATTGTTTGAATTACAACATCTAGATTGTACTAAACAAACCCAGGAGATGGCCAAAAAGCAAAGAAACTACAACAGAAAACAAAACAAATTGGCTGAGCCCTCACCTTAATTAATACCAGGGCAGAGAAGGAGCAGTGTGTTTAAGTTTTTGCTATGATGCCAAATTTCCTGCCTCTATAGGAATTTTAGGGACACTAACATAGTATGAATATAGTTCATTGTAATTTATATGAACTGCTGTTTGGTGGAACACCAGATTAGATTTCTGGTGATTCCTAAAGAGGCGTGACTTCATGCCATTGCTGACAGCAATTTTTCTCTCTATCTCCTGGGAATACTACCTATAGCATTGTTCTTTTAGACAGTGGAGGATTTTGTAGTACTGCCTGCCAGGCAGTAGTGAAGGAAGCGGAGAAGTTGTTTTCAGTGGATGCTGTCTGTAGGTAGGGCATGCTGAGGCCAATGAAAGTGCTCTGACGAAACCAAGGAGACAGACAGATTGGACCTCAGCCTAGCAAACCATTTTTCATTACAACTTGAATAATTATGCCATCAGTCTGCTGTGGCTGCAGGACGGTTCCAAAAAAGCTATAATTAGTAATGCTTTGGGGCGAGTAGAAATGCTTAATGAGGATGACAGCAGCTTTTCCCAGCACTGGTAATACTCACGATGAAAGGGTGGCTGGAAGTATATTTGCAAAAGTATTGACTTGCATGCAAGGTGTTTGCTGCTTGTGTGCTACAGTCACTGTGCCACCTGTCCTGGCCCTGCCAAGTAGCTGCAGTCAGCATGAGGGCTGGCAGACTCCCTGCGTGGATTGCACAGACTAATCAGTAGGAGACAGCAACAAAATTAGAAGTCTGAAGTTCTTTCCAGTGTCATGTGGCACCAGCTTCAAGTTATTTGTGCCAGTTAGTTTTCGCAGTATCTCCTCCACCTGACTCCACTGAATATTGTTAAATGCTTCATTCCATGTGAATAGGCAGAGAATGCAGGGGTTTGAGGGCACTGCATATACCTTTGCCCTTTGTTGCATTTTTATGTGACCAAGACATAGAACAGGGCTATGCATGTGAAGGAATTTAGCTATGAAGATTCTGTCCAGTTCTCCAAACCTTCCCCCTTTTTATGATAATGGTGGTGACAATGGCTTGGATTGAAAATTCCAGTGTTCTCCATCCATATCACAGCATCCGTCACCAAACCAACAGACCAGTTCTCACTCTGCCCTCCTTTTGGAGCAATCCACCTACGCAACAAGGAAAGCAACTGAGCATGCAACATCAAATCATTATGGAGCCTGGTAGACCAAAGCTCTTGCTCCCTCCTTGAATCTGAGCATAGATTTTCAACCCTCCTCACCCACAAGGAAATGTAATATTCAAAACATAGTAAGTATCTCTAGAAAGTGTATACCCTTTCGTCAACTAGTCATAACAGAGCCACTTCATGGGAGTGGTGTCTCTGCCTTAAGCTTATTCTTCCAACACTCTATGAGACTTGCCAACACAAGGTTATCTGGTTTTAGAAAGGCACAAAGAAGCAAAAATGCCAACAATACTATTTAAGCCTAACTTAACCGGGGCATTTCTCTTGTCAACTGAAATATGTGCACACTCTGCTTTTAGGCTGGTTGCTTACTGGCGATTTAATAAACAAGGACATTAAAGGTGCCTCTGCAAAGGGCTTTTTCAAGAGACCAGGTGCACTTGCCACACCTGACACTTGTGTTGCACACAGACATGGGTCTTCTTTCGCCCACAGTGATCCCTCAGTTGCTTGAATGGCAAACGGGGGGAAAGTCACACATTGCACAGTGCAATGTCAGGCTGAGATGGGTTTATGTTACATCAGACCTTCTTTTTGGGGACTTCTGAACTTTCAGCTTAATGCTAAAGACTCAAACAAGTAATGTGTGGTGCTCCGTTGCAGAAGCGCCTTAATTGTAATAAGGCCATCCTTTTTCTCACCTGTTAGATGAACATGGTTTCAGGGTTGTTCTGACGAGGTGATCCTGATCTAGTATTTAAGAGTAATGGCCCTATAAAGCCTTAAATGTTTTTGAACCATTCAGTCCTCTGTAGTTATCTGGGTGACAAACCAATGGCAGCACTACAAGCAATCTTCATGCAGGTAATTTCTATTGTTTTGCACCATCAGTGGCTCTTCAGCCACTTATACATAGTACCCATTTTTATTAAATGATACAACTAGTAGGAATGAATTCACTGGTTTTAATGGCCAGAACAAAGTCTGAGCTGGGCCACTTTAAAAAGCACAGAACAGTTAGCCAACACAACCACTGTCATTTGGGACATGACCGCATGTGTCCATGCATCGAGTTACCTGATCTATAGGAAATAATTGGGTTTTGTTCATAGGCAATGGTTAGTAAAATTTTGCTTCTTCCCCAGTCAATATATTTGGTTTCAATGAAATCTGAAGAGCATAATATGCAAGTGAGCTTCCCCCACCTCCACTTTTTGCTCCACAGCTCCCTTCCCCTTTCTCAGGTGTCCCTTTCACAGGCTGAATCTGAGAGCTGAGCTATGAAAAATGATTATGTTAAACTTATTTTCAGAGGATGGTTTGTTTTGTACATATTGGAATGTTTTAACTTATTTTTATTGCCTCTTTTAACTGATTTTAAAAGTGCTTTTAAAAAAAACACTCACTGTGACATTTCCTACTTGTGTCAATCACCAGGTAATTTCAGAAGTCTCCAAGATTTGCCACCTATACTTCTTGGAATCTAATGAGATATGTCATCATTGCTTGCTTTGTTCATGTACTCCTTGCTTTTCCACTGCTGTACAAGAAATATCAGGAAACCCATGAACAATTCATACATTGGGATCCCTTCCTTTCCTTGTGTGATTATTTGCCAAGGAACTGAGTTCTCCATCTGACCTCTAAATAAATACCCACTCTCTCTTTCTTGCCCACTTGAACTCTAAAAGGTTCTTATTATTGAAAGTAGCTGAGAGTATCCCAACAGTTGTTTTCCAGTGGACTTAATCTGAAGGTCTGCATGTCTGCTGCAGGAAATAAAAGCAATGTCTACGTTGCACCAAGTAACAGTTAAAGCTTTATATATTTATTTATAGCTTCTTTTTAAGGTGTTTAAGGACAAGGGAGTTATTCTTTTCTCAACAACAGCTACAGAAATGGATAAACAAAGTAAAGGAACAGTCGTTAACTGTTTTTGTCTAAGTCAAGAGTGAATGTTAGCAGATTAAATAAATCCTTAAAATGACCTTGGGTTTCTATGTGTGTGTTTTCTTTGATCTCTCCAAGGGGTAGTTCTCCAGTGATTTGACTGGTTCATAAATATGAGAAATTGCCTTGCTACACTGCAAATTATTGAAATTGCTTGATGGGAGAGGTAGGAGATGAGCTTTTCCTTGCAGTGTTGCAAAAGCAGAATCTGTGCAGCGAGAAAACAAACCAATAGGCAGAAAGTGATAGTTTGGGGCTATTCAGGGATATTCACTCATCAGCTGTAACAAAATGCTGTAATGCAAGTAATATATACCAGATGTCATGTCAATTTTTAATGAAAGTATCCATTTTTAAAGGCATTATATATCACGGGTAAAAATGTACAGCAGAGGCAAGAATTTAAATCATGTCCTTGGTGCTTTGACTGACCAGGCTTCAAAGAAAATACCTGTAGAATCAGAGGTTGCTATCTGTTCTTCTAAAATGCGAAATCTCATTAGTATGAAAGCACCATCTGGCTTCTGCTAATGGCTAGCAAGAGCTCCTTGCACAGGAACAAGGATAAATTAATGGCTGCTGCAAGATACCTGCAGGAAGAAGGGCTCCAGCTTGCTGCCTCATTAAAAGCTCCTGGCTGGGACCCGAGGAGATGGGAGGAGGAAGGGGAGAAATATACATGCTCCGCAGATCTTAGTCTTCAGTTCAGTTCAATGCAGTTTAAGATAGTGTTGCAACTTGTGTATGGAACAAATGGTATTTTCAATAGCAGGGAGGGAGAGTTGCTCAGTAGCAAAGTATCTGCTTGGCATACAGTAGTATCTATTTTATTTATTTTATTCATATCCATCCTTTCTCCCCAATGGGGACCCAAAGCAACTTACATTGTACCCTGCGAGGTAAGTTAGGGTGAGAATGTGTGTCTGGCCCAAGGTCACCTAGCAAGCTTCCATGGCAGAGAGCGCATCTGAACCTGGGTTTTCCAGATCCTTGTCCAATTAAACTTTGATGGTCTTAAAGACGCCACTGGACTCAAACTTTGTAGTGTTGCTTCAGACCTACCCACCTGAATCTATTATCTAGTAGTGATAGTTGTAAAATGTACATATTGGGAAAGCAAAACAGTATGCTTCTGTAAATGAGCATGTTAGTATACACACAAGATAAACTACCCAAGCAGAATCAGAAGTAAAAATATTGTATTTAATGAGCACAGTCTGTGGTCCAAATCCAGTCAAGGAGAGTTACAGTTCCCATTAATCTAAGTAGGATTTACAGTGCCACTGTAATAGAGTTATGCCCTTCTAAACCTATTGAATTCAGTAGTCTTAGAAGGGTGTAACTGCCCTGAAGGGGGCACTATCTTTTGTCTGGCTTGGGCCTATGTGTCTGCAGAATATTCCCACACCTTATACACCAGTGTTATTCCACAAACGTGGTAACTATTGTTTCTGTATAAAAATCTCATTCACCGTGCTCCAATCATGATGACGTTGACTATTTTGAATGGTACCATGGAAACTACCCACACTGATCTCTCTCCCCCACACATCATTTTATCTTCTCATTGCTATTATACTTCATTCAATCCTCTTCCAGACAGTCTCAATTCTTGGTCTTGCTTTCAAAGCTCGCCAAAACCTTGCTGTTCTTTATTCTTCTGGTCTAATTTCCCAAGCCACTATTTCCTGTGTACCTCACTCAACTCTACCACCCTCAAGCCATCCGAAGTCTTCCAGCCTCCCATTTCTTTCTAACCACTTTGTATGCCTAAAATTGCCTTGCACGTCTCAGATCCCTGCCTTGAAACCAATCTTTCCATCAAAGTCTTTGGCTCAACTCTTTAGCCCTCTTTCCTGCTAAAGCAAAGTCTAAACACATGTGATGAGCAATTACAGTGTCCCTGACCCCTCTTCCCTTCTCACCCTATGCTATCTTCCTTTTGTCAGATTTTACACTGTAAATGTCTTGAAGCAGAGACATAAGAACATAAGAGACGCCAATGTTGGATCAGGCCAAAGGCCCATCCAGTCCAACACTCTGTGTCACACAGTGGCCAGAAATACCAGTGCCATCAGGAGGTTCACCAGTGGGGCCAGACCTGCTGCCTTATACTCTGTAAAGTACCATGCACACTCATGGCACTACATTAATAATGATGTATTATTGGGCTCATATGAAGCTGCCTTACGCCAAGAGAGAATATAGCTCTGTCTAGCTCAGTACTGCCTGTTCTGACGGGCAGTGACCTTGCAGTGCCTCAGGCAGGACAAAGGTGTTTCCTAACACTTGCTACCTGAAATCTTTTTTCTGGAAATGCCGAGGATTAGACCTAGGACTTTCTCCAGCCAAGGAGGTGCTCAAAGTTAAGCTCTATGGAAGACTGCAGTTCTTCTTCAAGTTAAGGGAATTTCCACAAAACCTTTTATTTCTTCAGAATGAGTTGGGTTTTTTAACATGCAGTTCACAAACACTTTGCATAGATTATGGATTAAGGAAGAAGAAGAGATTGGATTTATATCCCGCCCTTCACTCGGAGTCTCAGAGCGTCTTACAAACTCCTTTCCCTTCCCCTCCCCACAACAGACACCCTGTAAGGTAAGTGGGGCTGAGAGAGCTCTTTCCAGAACTGTCCTTGAGAAAACAGCTCTGACAGAACTATGGTTTGCCCAAGGTCATCCAGCAGCTGCAAGTGGAGGAGTGGGGAGTCAAACCCAGATCAGAGTCCTTGCACTTAACCACTACACCAAACTGGCTGTCACATTTGCAGAGCAAATTCTTCCCCAGGACTATGTGGGCCCTACTTGTGCAGCAGAGCTCATATTTTAGGGTGGGCTTTAAGTGGGCAAATTGCTACTACTATTGTTGCTAAAACAGCTGCCGTTGTGCTAGCACTCCAGGATGCAGGCAGGCCTTAGGACAAGCAAGACATGTTTTGCCAATGACCAACTGCAGTTCAATTTATTAGGCCAGAGATCGAGATGAATGCAAAAACGAAGCCACCTATTCCAGGTTCATTCGATTTCATTAGCTTGCCGCAAGAGGTGAGAACCTAAAGAGCAGACATCTGCCTCTTCTGGGAAAACTGACAGGTACACACCCCTAATGCCATAATACTGACAAATGATCTGTTTCCATTATGCTTTGTCATATTACAGTTTCCAGAATGGACCCATGGGACAGGGGAGGATTGCTGCCTTAGGTCAATTGCCTTAGGTCTCCCTATTCAATATATCCAGTGCCTTCTCCTAACAATAAGCAGCTGCTCATTATTTTGCTGCCCCAGGTGACTGCCTGCTCTTTGAGGAATGAAAATCTGACCCTGACAATCCCAGCACCACAGCAGAAGAGGCAGTGGTGAATTGCTGCTCAGAAGTGCACGCCTTTCTGTATCGTCAGCATATAGTCTGTGTCTAACCACAGATTTTCTTTCCATTTCTCCTTCTACCTGGCTTTGGGGACTTCTTTTGTTTTATTCACAACCACAAAGGCAATACAATTTAATTATGACAAAACAGAACAGTACTGCCTTTCTTCTTCATCACATAGACAGTCAGCATTCTACATACTTGAACTGATTTAACAAGAAACTACAAATGATGAACAAAATAATTACTGTGACATGTGAAAAATGGGTTGTCTTTGGTCATGAAAGATAGGAACATGGGAAGGTAAGCCTGTTTCATTGGTAGCTCTCACAGGTATGGAGACCACTTTCTTGGCTTGTTTGTAGACATCATGCTGGTAGTTCTCTCTTTTGATTTATTGTAGCAGTCAGGGGGTCACAGTAATTGGAGAATTCCCATGGCCATGCTGTACTCAACACCTCCATAGCCGCCAGTGCAAAGAACATGGCCTGTAAATGCTGCCCAGGTTCTTTGCTTTCAGATCTAGACAGTTTCCCCATTTCCTTTCTAATTTACCTGAGTTATCTACCATAATTCCATGACCATGAAGAGTTGAATCCCATGAGGTACAGTAAACATGAGGAAAAATGGAATGTATAACCATAGTATGTGTAACCCATACTATTTCAATGATAGCAATCAGTATGTGAGTGGGAGCCAAGGAGTCGGTGTGGTGTAGTGGTTAAGAGGGATGGACTCTAATCCAGAGAACTGGGTTTGATTCCCTACTCCTCCACATGAAGCCTGCTGGGTGACCTGGGGCCAGTCACAATTCTCTCAGAACTCCCTCAGCCCCACCCACTTCACAAATTGTCTGTTGTGGGGAGAGGAAGGGAAGGCAATTGTAAGCTGCTTTGAGACTCTAAGGGAGATAAAAGCAGGGTATAAAATCTACTCTTCTTGCTTTAGAGTATTTTCAACCTCCATAAGGAGAAGACCTGATGGCTAGGAAGAAGATGGATCTCAGATGGTTGCCCTCCAACACTTCTTGCTCTATGGGAGCATTTGTGTAACACTCCCTCCCACTGAAGGAACTGTGTTGTTTTATGGCACCAATGAGACTATCCTCAGGATAATGGCCCCCAATGATAATTTAATCTATTCACTGTTTTGAATTAATCTGACTAAAGAAAGCAGGGTTGGGTTCTTATGTTCTGGACTGAGAAGCAGCTCAAGCAAACATTTGCCTCCTCAGCAGCACGAAACGGTCTGGCCTTGCAAAGAAGCCACCTCCATTGAGAGGAAGTAGACTTTAATCCTGCCTCCTGTCAGCCCAGGGAGACACATTTTCCATTAAACTGCTGAGGGATAATATTATATAAGACCCAATATAAACATGTATGCCCTGCGGCTCCTTGGACAAGGAATATCGGCGCAGTTCCAGCTACCTGGAAATCCAACTGTGATGGTAGCACTGAGGCAGGGAGTGCTATTAGGTAATTAATCCCACAATGGTCAGCTATAATCTAGTTTTCCACCTTAATGCTAGTGATAAACGCACCCATATGTTCTCTGAACCTATTTTAAACACAGCATTCACTCTGCTAGCCAAGCCATCTAATTCTCAAACCTTTCCTTCATCCAAATTGCTTGTGGAAAGGTGGTCGCACTTACATTGAGAGTGACCACTGTGATGCCAAGAGTGACCTCACTAGATGGGCTGTTAAATTATCTTGGCACAATATGAGAAACATGCGAGTCAACCTCCCAACTGGTTATCAGTAAGAAATGCCAAGAATATAGGTGAGTGTTGTCAGAATGTTTAATAAACAGCAGGACTTTTCCTCTCTGCTCTTCCATCCAAGAGCATTCTTCAGTCTGGTTGAGGTGATGAAAACCACATGCTTGGTTAGTGACATCCAATTCACATCAAAAAGAAAGGCCATTTATGGTGTTCTAAATGCCTCCAGTCTATTCCCTCTTAAAGACCGCTTTCAAATATTACAATTGGGGTGTAATTAGACAAAACAGTGGAGCTGAGTTATGAGATTTCCATCTCTTTAAGTTTGTGTAGTAGCTGCCCTGTATGAATTGGATCAGGGAAAGACAAAGGGGGGGGGGGGAAGCCCCAACTGAAAATCAAGTTAGGAACCAAAAGGCTGAGCAACTAGAAAATAAAATACAGCTATTCATTGCACAGTGCACAGAATCTTAGGATTTAAAATGACATATATAGGATACCATTAAAAACTCAGATCATAGTATACAGTGACAAATTGAAGTTGCATGTCCAATAACAGAGAATCACAATAATGGTTATGCATGTATATTAACCAAAGATCTCAATGTGTTTCAGCCCTGAAGGCCTTCTTCAGTGGTCAGTACTCACACACCCATATAACTATATCAATATTAAAAAAAAATCAGGCCGGGCAGGTTGTATATGAGTCCTGATCAATGTTCCCTCTAAGCTGTGGACTCCTGTGAGCAAAAATTCTACTTTGTAAGCTACTGGCATTAAAGTTGTGAGTGAGCAATTTGGCTACTGCATACATTAGTTTGCTCTGGAGCCAACCTTCCTGAGCCAAGACAAAAACGTGTGAGCTGAAGGCTGAAAAACTGTGAGCTAGCTCACACTAACTCAGCTTAGAGGGAACACTGGTCCTGATATTGATTTAAAAATACTGTTGTAAGGAAACTACAACATATTGACGAATCACGAAAAATATTTTTACAGAAAATCTTCATAAGGAATGGTAGCTACTTACACTAAAAAAGTGAAGGTCCAAATAATGGTTATAATTCAGTTCTGCATAAACTAAGGAGCCCTCACTCATCAGAGATGGTAACAAAGGACCACTATTCTGTAAATAAAATCAATGGCATGCCATAAATGCATAGTTAAATATTAGAATGTTAATTATCATAAACTATGCCCCAATGAAATTCAGTACCATTCCTAGAAATTTTCATATACAGACCTGTCCTGGGCTATAGTTAAATTCCCAGTGTGTGTTCATGAACAAACCAAGGTATTCACAGAGAGGTGTAGCATAGGTGCTGGAGGGGAGGAAGGATGATGCAGTCCCACTGAAGATTTTGTAACCGGGCTTCAAACTCTATAAGGGAGGGGTAGGAAAGAGGAGGGAGGGAGGAGGAAGAGGGGAAACAAGAGGGGAGGGGGCGAGAGTGATACCGAACTGCCAGAGTGATCTAGGTAAAGGTAAAGGTTCCCTTGCTCGAAAGCCAGTCGAATCCGTCTCTAGAGTTGTGGTGCTCATCTCCGTTTCAAAGCCGAAGAGCCAGCGCTGTCCGAAGACATTCTGTGGTCATATGGCCGGCATGACTAAACACCAAGGCGCACGGAACGCTGTTACCTTCCCACGGAAGTGGTACCTATTTATCTACTTGCAATTTCTTGCTTTCGAATGGCTAGGTTGGCAGGAGCTGGAACTAGAGACAGGAGCTCACTCCGTCATGCGGCAACTCGGGTCTCGAACTGCTGAACTACTAACCTTCCACAGCCTGCAGTTCAGCGTCTTAACTACTTGAGCCATCGCAGCTCCTAGTAGAGGTAGAGGGAAATGTATAAATGATGAAACATACAGAGCACATCATGTATCAATACAAACATAGCCACTCAATCTCTTCATTTAATCCATGTGGTGACAAGGTGCCCAAGGTGAAAATCCAGTAAGTTTCTCTTTTCTCTAGCCGCTTAAGAAGCTGGTGTAGAAGAGCCAAGACTTCTTCTGCTACCCAGAAGCACAGCTCCTTATCAGTGTGAGCGAAGGTCACAAAGTGCTGAACCAAAGGAGCTGAATTTTTATTTTGTTCTGATGCAGCTCCTGCGTTCGCAAATATGAGTTTTGACTGGTCTTGTTAAAAAACCTGAACACAATGGATTGCTGCAAAGTGCATACAATTAAGAATAATAGACAATAATTAAACAATAGTACTGATGAGCTTCATGATGTTTTAATCTTTGTTTTTCAACAGGGCGCCACCAAACAGAAGATGATGACGTCAAAATGAACGGACGAACCTCCCAAGTTACCGTTCGTTTCGAAGTTTCTTTATCAAACAGGTCTCAGTTCAGCGTTCTTGTGCAATAAAGTCAACCACAAGGGTGTTCTTAAATTCAGATAACTTCTTCCACAGCTCTTTGCTAACAGTTACACCTTTCAATCGGACACCCTTGTGGTTGACTTTATTGCACAAGAACGCTGAACTGAGACCTGATAAAGAAACTTCGAAACGAACGGTAACTCGGGAGGTTCGTCCGTTCATCTTGACGTCATCATCTTCTGTTTGGTGGCGCCCTATTGTTGAAAAACAAAGATTAAAACTTCATGAAGCTCATCAGTATTGTTTAATTATTGTCTATTATTCTTAATTGTATGCACTTTGCAGCAATCCATTGTGTTCAGGTGTCATTTCATTGCTGCTCCCTTTGTTGGTATATGCTTGTTAAAAAACCTACATATAGTAGCTTACACGGACATTGTATAATACACATTATGAAGAAAGGTTAAAACGCTTGGGGCTCTTTAGCCTGGAGAAACGATGGCTGAGGGGTGACATGATCGAGGTTTATAATTATAAGATTATGCACGGGATAGAGCAGGTAGAGAAAGAAGTACTTTTCTCCCTTTCTCACAATATGAGAACTCGTGAGCACTCCATGAAATTGCTGAGCAGCCAGGTTAGAACAGATAAAAGGAAGTACTTTCATTTTTTCATTTCATTTCATTCCATTTCTATCCCGCCCTCCCCACATGCAGGCTCAGGGTGGCTTACAGGGCACAAAGTGCTATAAAACAGATACATTAAAACAGCAGAAGTTAAAACAATTCACAGCTCACAAGATACATGGAGGACTAGACTTACACAATCTCCATTAAATGTCAGGAAGAGGTCCAAGATCGAATCAGAAGGGGGGACAGCATGAGCCATGATGTTCCAGTTTCTCATTAGCCTCTCCTGACAGTCCTGCTCCGCATATATGCGGTGGTGGTAGTGGCGGCAGCGGCCCCTATTCAAAAGCCTGGCGGAAGAGCTCTGTCTTACAGGCTCTGCGGAACTGTAAAAGGTCCCGCAGAGCCCTGATCTCCTCCGGGAGCTCATTCCACCAGATAGGGGATGCCACCGAAAAGGACCTGGCCCTCGTGGTAGCTAGCCTGGCCTCTTTAGGTTCCAGGGTCACTAAGCGGTTCTGTGACCCTGACCGAAGTGCTCTTTGGGGCCTGTATGGGGAAAGGCGGTCCCTCAGGTATGTCGGACCCTGGCCATGTAGGGCTTTAAAGGTGAGCACCAGCACTTTGAAACGAATCCGGTGCGCTATAGGCAGCCAGTGCAGCGCCTTCAGGACAGGTTGGATGTGTTCCCATTTAGGGGCACCCACCAACAACCTGGCCGCCACATTCTTCACCCAAAGAGTGATTCACACATGGAATTCACTGCCACAGTTCAGAAGGGGGGGGGCCTCTGCAGACATGAGAGTGCAAAAGCACCAAGGGTCCACACATCCCAGCCATGTTTCCTTTTGCCCTGTCTCAAGTATATCAAGCAGACAGGCAAGATCTGAAATGCTGCCAAGCTCACACCTTGTCAGCAGGCTGACCTGAATCACGAGTCCCTCCCCTCTCCCTCCAATGCCCTAAAGGTGTGGCTGGTGTACAGTGCAACCCTAGGTGAGTTAGGATTTACTTTCAAATAAGCATGATTTGGCCCAATATCCATGGTTTTGTGTTTTTAGGCAGAAAACACCCTTCACATTTTCCCAGCCAGCAGCTGAGACACAAGCTTCCCTTGCCCTGTTCCTTCAGATTGTCTGTGGTTCAGATGGCCAAGGAGTGTGACCTCCATACCTGCTGACTCTACCCCAGAACAGAACAGAATTGCAGCCATGACAGTGCCACTGCAGCTCAGGATCAGACTGCTAGCACTAGTCACTCAGAGCTCACGGGGGGGGGGGGCGCTGGCTGGCCGGCCAGCTGGCCAGCAATGGAGTGGCACATCTGGATTGGCTGACTCTGCTTTTCAGAATTTAGGACACTAAGGACTCACTAAGAGGCTCCTCCATCAGGAGTTTTGCTTTCTGCACCTCAGCTGCTCACTCTTGTGCATTAAGCAAGACGGGGGCCTAAATGATGTTAAATCTACCACATGATTTGCCAAAGGGATTTGCAGCCATATGACCACTGTGAGTTCCCCGTGGGAACCCAAATTAGAAGGGCCACAAGAGCCCAATTCAGATCAGGACTGTACTGCAGGGAGAGGAGGAGTTCCTGCATCCCCCCCCCCCCATGTCATTTCCATGAGGCATTATTTGCCAGGGGGCTGCATCTTCCTGAATATTTGCACATGCAGCGCCCAGATAGGGCAAGTTAAGCCCTGCATGCCCGTTTTGGGTCAGGGAAATGGCACAGGGGAAGACAGGAGCTCCTCCTCCCTGCTGTGGTCCCAACCCAAATTGTGCTTCTGTGGCATTTCTGAATTGAGTTCCCATGGGGAACTCAGAGCTGGCATCCTGCTGCAGTTCCCTGTGGCACTCGGGTAAAAGTAATATGCAGTTTAGCACAGAGGCAAATGCAAGTCAAACTGAAGGAATGGGGGGAAAGAGCCCTTTCCTCAAGTGTCTGGCTTATATATAACTTAAGTTAGGGGGCAAAGCCAGTATTGCAAACTCTTCAGCTGCTGCCCAGCTTAAAAACAGAATCTCCATTGACATCCGGAACATTACATAGTCTCCTTTGTTTCCCTGTTAAGCAAACCCAGCACTGAAGTACTCAATCAATTTAAAAATAACAACAACCAAGAGCAAAACAGCTCTCCCTACAGCTCCGTTGTCCCACCAGGGTAATAACTTTTCACAGTTTTCCTTTAGCTGATAGCATGCTTCTTTGGCATGCACACAAACACGGGAGCAATCCTTCAATCCCATTTTTTAAGTGCAGAAGTTATCCCTCCCCAGCCATACATGCAGCAAGAATACGCCCATTATGCCAGGCTGGAATGTCATAATACTGGCACCAGGCTCATGGGAGTATCATTCTGGGGTACCTTTGATATGGGCTCTTTAACCCACTTTGGCTTCTTAAGGCAAATAGATTTTTTAAAGGCATCATGCACCTTAAGGATAAAACAGTGTGTGCCTGCAGTTAAACTTTAATTTGGGTTAAAACCTGTTTTGCTCCAGTTGTTTTTTTTCCTTCTTGTTGCATTTTATCCTTAAGGTAAAGAAATCCTCTAGAATTCTGATTGTTCAGAAAAGCTCTTAGTTTTATCCTTTACAGTTTCCTTTGCTGTTAAATATGTGGATTTTTTAATCCATTATAGGAAGAGAGAGTTGTAGGGTGAAAATCACAGTACCTATACTGCACTAACTGCATTGCTTTTAAGGGCATACTCTGCCTTAAGTCTCAGTAAGGCAGGCAAACTATAAATGAAGTAAA
This sequence comes from Gekko japonicus, assembly GCF_001447785.1. Classification (NCBI taxonomy): domain Eukaryota; kingdom Metazoa; phylum Chordata; class Lepidosauria; order Squamata; family Gekkonidae; genus Gekko; species Gekko japonicus. The sequence goes on along the minus strand of NW_015176452.1, from coordinate 2,967,702 downwards.
TGAATGAATATGTTAAGAATTTCTATCTCGCCTTTCAATCTAAGCTCTCAACAAGGTTTACAGGAGTGAAGCAGGAAAGTCAAATCCTCCATATAGGCCCTTCTCCGAATATCTGTTGCACCTGCTGCCAGAAAGAATTAAAAGCTAATGAATATGTACTCTTACAATGTTTATTTCCATTTGGAATCTCATTAGGTGGGGATATTTTTCTATCAGAGATTTCACAATGGTACATTTCTCACTTTGCTTTGTTTATGGAATTGATAAGTCTTATTCTTCTGAAAAATTCTAAATATAGCCAAAGCAAGAAGTTCAAAAATGTGTTACACTGTGATGTTTGTTCTCCATGGAAGAGTAAACCTGGCAACCTTTCCCTCAGTGTTCCAGTGGTTTCACTCCGCCTTTACTTAGAGATGTACAATTTCTGGAAATATTGAAGCTAAACGGCATAATTTATAACTTAGTTAACATATAAAATTGTACTATTTAGCATATTTATGGAACTTAAACTATAAATGTCTTTGTTTCCTATACAAAAACAAAGCATATATAAAATTTGACAGTTGCAAACTGCTGCAACCTATGTTGCCATAGTATATGTATCTTAATTTTTGCTGTCTGAGAGGTAGGAAAAAATAAAAGTTGAAGGCAGATTGTGACAAACAGCTCCCATTCCACCTTCCTCAGAGTGCAGTAGGGTTGCCAAGTACTTACCTGTCCCGGAGCGGACAGGCTTGCTCCGGGAGTCTTCCCTCGGATGATTGTGGCCCCACCCCAACGTCCCTGACATGCTTGCGTCACTTCCGTGTGACGTGCTTTGGGGGTGGGAACGGGCCTCCCGAGCAGGGATTTCCCCCCCCCCTGGGGGACTTGGCAGCCCTAGTGCAGCCAATGAGAACTGATGGAATGTTGGTGACAGAATGACAGCTGTTGGGAGGGGAGAAAAAGAAAGGGGTAGAGAGATTAAGTCTGGGAGTGGCGTTGGAAGCTGACTGGGGAAAAGGATAGTTTGTAGCTGAGAGAGGATGAGGAGAGTTAGGGATCAAGAGTTCACATGTTGAGGAACATTGTATCCAAGTGCATAGATCACTCCAATGTTGTTTAAAGTATTAAATAAAAGTTAACTCCCCTTTGTTCATCCATGCCAACTGAGAGTGAAATAGCTCAGTGAAGAAACGTATACACACAGCAAAGAAACCTTGGCGTATATATCCAGCTATATGCCAACTCTGAGTTGAGAAATTCCTGGTTATTTAGGGGGTGGTGCCTGAGGGGGGGGGGCAGAGTTTGGGGAGGGAGCTCAGCAGGGATGCGATCTCATAGAGCACACCTCCTGAAGCTGCCTTTTACTCCAGGGGAACCTGAAAAGTATGCAGACGGAGAGTGATTTCAGCTAAGCATACCTTTATTTAGTCAGGAACAAAAGACAAGGGACCAGCTCGCAGGCTGGTTTATATACGTTCAGAAAACCCGCCACCAAGTCACCTAAACACACCCCCTACTCCCGATAGGCTATTTACAGTAACCGGGCGACCATTGGTCTCCCGGCTGAGAAGCTGGCCCTTTGATTGGGCCGGCTAGGATCCTACGGACCCATTGTCTTTGGACATGAAGCTATTGAAGAGTTGTGCCTGGCCAGCCCGGGCAAGTCCGGGCATGTCAGGCTGAATACATTACACCCCTCCCCCCTTGGTTCAGAAGGCACCCACAGACGAAGTCCTTCAAGTAGGCGGGTGGCTTCTTGGGGCGCGTCGAGCGTCGGGGCTCCGGGGTAGCGATGGGTTCGGTCTCGGGGGCCCTGGGAGCCGAGGGGCTCGGAGCCGGCGAGGGCGCCGAGGAGGCAGGACAGTCTGGCACCACGGTGGGAGGCGCCTCGGTTTCCTCACGGAGAGGCGGCTGTGGATCCGGTGCCGGGAGTGGGGCCGATGTGGCAGGCTCTGGGTCCTCGTCCGGATCCTCAGGGTCCAGCTGTAGCGTGCGACGGCGCAGCTGATCTATGTGCCGGTGGAGGATCTGGCCATCCTCGCTGGAGACCTCGTACGAACGGGGGCC
>NW_015176452.1:2962256-2962480 GCF_001447785.1 Gekko japonicus | reverse complement strand
CACCGCCAGAAAATCGGAGGTGGTCTCGCCGGGGGCCTGAACTCTTGCGAAGAAGTCCAACCGCTCCACGTACTTCGTGGGTTTGGGAGCCAGATGGTCGTTCAGGGCCTTGACTAAGGAGCTGTATGACTCTTCCTTAGTTAGTTTGGGCGAGATCAAGTCCTTGAGGAGCCGATGGGTCTGGATTCCGCAGTGGCTCAGCAGGTAAGCCTTCTTTATCTCGT
>NW_015176452.1:2957303-2962214 GCF_001447785.1 Gekko japonicus | reverse complement strand
GCGGTCGTGGTCGCCATTGTGCTGCAGCCACGTGGTGGGGTGGCCTCTGGAACGGCGAGGGCGTCGGGAGCGTTGTGGAGGGCGCTGCTGCTCTCGGGGTCAGCAGGGAGCGAAGCGGAGCCGGGAGCTGCGCGATGAGCGGTTGCTGGAGAGCTGGGATGCGAAGCGGCGCGGTTCCCGGAGGTCTCGGCGTCAGGGCTCGGTGCGGTGCTCGTGTTGGCGTCCGGGTCTTTGTTCATGGGGTCGTCAATCCCACCTTCGTCGCCAATGAAAAGTATGCAGACGGAGAGTGATTTCAGCTAAGCATACCTTTATTTAGTCAGGAACAAAAGACAAGGGACCAGCTCGCAGGCTGGTTTATATACGTTCAGAAAACCCGCCACCAAGTCACCTAAACACACCCCCTACTCCCGATAGGCTATTTACAGTAACCGGGCGACCATTGGTCTCCCGGCTGAGAAGCTGGCCCTTTGATTGGGCCGGCTAGGATCCTACGGACCCATTGTCTTTGGACATGAAGCTATTGAAGAGTTGTGCCTGGCCAGCCCGGGCAAGTCCGAGCATGTCAGGCTGAATACATTACAGAACCGATCTCTGTCACCAGGAGATCAGTTTTTATTCTTGGAGGACTCCATGTTCTACCTGGGTGCTGGGAACCCTAAAGAAGTGTTTAATTCCCTATCCCAATAGCTCAGTGAAATAATCTGGGCAAGAGGCAGCTGATGAGGTAACTGGGTTGCCCTGTCTGGTGGTGTTTAAGAGAAAGAGAGTTGAGACCTCGCGTTTAAGGACTCTCAAAATAAATAGACATAAGATAGATGAGTAATCTGTAACTGTCTGGCATATCTGGGCCCTGAATGAAGAGAGAAGGGGTGTCCTGAGTGGTAACGTTAAAGGAAAGGAAGCCATAGTAGTCAACTAAAGAAAGTGTATTTCTGGACAGAAACAGTCTCGTACAGTCACAATAAGTAGAACCAGCATCTTTGAATGTTAAGAGAAATGTTATCACATTGAGAACACTGACCGCTTTAATAATGTGCAATCATTAAAAACACTTTGCTAAAAAATTATTTACATTTAAACAAAAATATTATTGGATGTGTTACATATATACTGTAGATTCTTACATAAGAATTTTTGTACTACACATTTTGAGTAAAATGTGTTTCCTGCCACTCATTCCAAAAGGGAAAAAAATCACAGTAGTTTCAGTGTTCCCCAAACAGTGAGATATGAAAAAACTGGGGGGGGGGGGGTGTTCAAGGATATTTTGAATGAGTTAAATGCTTTTTAAGACAAGGATTTTCTCACTGAAAAGTGGAAAATATTTCATAAGAGTTTTTTTCCAGTGCTCCCCCAAATCTCACAATGTTTCCATTGGAAAAACTAAAGAAGTCCTCAAAACTTAATGCTGTACAAATTCAGTGTGAAACCCCTTGCCTTAAGCAGCACTTCACTCATTCTAAAACAAAAAAATGTCTCCTAGGATTTTTCTTTCATTGTCAGAAAAAGTGAAAAAAGGGACTCAGGGGAAAACAGGTTTTTTTTATTTTTTTCAAGAATTTTTTCCAGGCCTTCATATTACTTTTACCCAAAATTCACTTAATTCTGCCTAACCCTAGAACTACACTAAAGCTGTCTAGCACAGCAGTGTCAAACATAAGGCCTGCAGGCCGAAACTGGCCTGTCCAGGTCTCTTATCCGGTCCATGAGCAACTGGTCATTATCTTTGTTGGTAGATGACAGAGGCTGTGCATTATGTCCCTCACTAGTGCTAATGAGTAACGGGCGGTGGAAGTGGGAGGGCGGGCATCAGGGAGATACTGTCAGGAAATACTGTAAGAGTGTTAATGTTTTAAGCATGTTTGTATTTTGAGTAAAAAATAATGTTAATCGGGCTTGCCTGTGTCCTTTATAAAGCTGATATCTCCCATACCTGGCATTACATTTTATGGCATACATATCCTGGCCTGACAAAGTGACATTTATGTCAGATCCAGTCCTTGTAACAAATGAGCTTGACATCTCTGATCTAATAGTTTAACAAGAGGAAGACTCCATTTCTTGCCTTTAACAGTCAGGTATGATACTGACAAACATCTCAGTATTAAGATTCATGTGAAGTTGGCTTCAGGGAAGAAGATTCTCCCCCAAGCCAGCTGACTTCAAAAGAGCTTTCTAAAGTACTGCTTAAAACATTATAACATGTCAAAATGTAAAAAATCATTATTAGAGTTATGTGGTCTGTTTAAATACCCAATTAATCTATCAAGGTCTCCTTAGATATAGATGAGAAGGGGGTGGCAGTAATTTTTAAGGGACGATGATTTTATGACATTGATGAGGAAGCCTGAACTCTCAAACTCTATTAGCGTGAATGAATCGCACAGTTTCCTTGTGAGTTAATTAGAAAATCATTTTTCCTAATATAATGAAGTTGTGTTTGATTCTAAGATTGCTGCGGCTGTCAGATTTATTATATCTCCAGATGGCCTGGTGAGCTCCCCCACCCCACCCGGCAAAGATTTTTCAACATATTATGAAGCGAGTCTATAAATGCTATCCAGTTTCCGTTATGTTAATACATTTTCTAGGATTCCTGCTAACTTTGAAAGAAAAACCTTGAGAAAGGTACAGTTCACCTTTTGGGACTTCAATCAGTTCCACATGAGGGATGATTAATAGTCTGACAGAAGACTATTAATTAATGTGGCCAGAGGGCATTACAGCCATAACTCTAACAAAATATTAGAATTATTAAAGGCAACATGTCCCTTAGATAAATTCTCAATGCTCTGACAGTTCTTGATTGGCTTCTTACCAACAAGAACATCAAATGGCTTGGGAAAATGGGAGCTGGGAGGCAAGGAGTTTGTATTCTAACTGTAGATCCTGGTAACGGAGGGATCTGCAGAAAGATAGGATCCAGTGCAACTCTGAGAGGTTTTAATCCTAACAAGAGAAAAAAGGAGGAAATTGCTCTCAAACAACCACAAAACAGAAAATGAAGACACTAAGAACCGGAAACCTGTGGTTTTTTTATAGTCTGTTGTTTGCTTGTAACCAGGGGTCATTGCCTGCAGGAGCACACAGGAGCAGAGCTCCGACAGTAAAGAGCCCAGGGGGTGGGCACATGCAACAAGCCACACCCCCTGCTCCCAGCAGCCCTCAGTCAGAGCAAGAAGTAGCTAGGAGAATTGCAGAACCCCCCCCCCATCCAAAACAGTCCAGTGGCACCTTTAAGACCAAGTTCTATTCAGGTACAAGCTCTCCCTCCTCTGCGAGGACAGATCTGCATGTTCCCCACCCCCCCAATAGCTAGCAATCCAAAACAGTACAGTGGAGCCTGAGCAGTGGGTGTTGCCTTCTGACACACCTCTGGTGATGTCAGGAGGTGTGGCATATGCAAATGAGTTATGCTAATGAGCTCCTACACCTCTTTTTCTATGAAATGACCCCTGCTTGTAATCTATTTGGACTCTTCCTCAACTTTCAGTTTAGGTTTTTATCCTACCTGTTCATGCCCAGTTTCAGTCATCAGCTACTCAGCTCTTTTTCTGGCAGTCAGTAGGTACAAGAACATAAGAGAAGCCAGTGTTGGATCCAGTCCAACACTCTGTCATATAGTGGCCAAAAATACCAGGTGCCATCAGGAGGTCCACCAGTGGGGCCAGGACACTAGAAGCCCTCCCACTGTTGCCCCCCACCAGTACCACTAATACAGAGCATCACTTGCCCCAGACCAAGAGTTCCTATCTATAAAGGTAAAGGTTCCCTTGCTCGAAAGCCAGTTGAATCCGACTCTAGGATTGCAGTGCTCATCTCAGTTTCAAAGCCAAAGAGCCAGCGCTGTCCGAAGACATTTCCGTGGTCATGTGGCTGGCATGACTAAACACCAAGGTGCACGGAACACTGTTACCTTCCCACTGAAGTGGTACCTACTTATCTACTTGCAATTTCTTGCTTTCAAACTGCTAGGTTGGCAGGAGCTGGAACTAGAAACGGGAGCTCACTCCATCATGCGGCACACTCGGGTCTCGAACTGCTGAACTACCGACCTTCCACAACCTGCAGTTCAGCGTCTTAACCACCTGAGCCACCGCAGCTCAACTGCAGGCTGTAGAAGGTGAGTAGTTCAGCAGTTTGAGACCTGAGTGTGCCGCATGACGGAGTGAGCTCCCGTCTCTAATTCCAGCTCCTGCCAACCTAGCCATTTGAAAGCAAGAAATTGCAAATAGATAAATAGGTACCACTTCGGTGGGAAGGTAACAGTGTTCCGTGCGCCTTGGTGTTTAGTCATGCCAGCCACGGAAATGTCTTCGGACAGCGCTGGCTCTTTGGCTTTGAAACGGAGATATTGGCGTCTCTTATGTTCTTATGGAGCTGCAGTGGCTCAAGTGGTTAAGACGCTGAACTGCAGGCTGTGGAAGGTCGGTAGTTCAGCAGTTCGAGACCTGAGTGTGCCGCATGATGGAGTGAGCTCCTGTCTCTAGTTCCAGCTCCTGCCAACCTAGCAGTTTGAAAGCAAGAAATTGCAAGTAGATAAATAGGTGACAGCGTTCTGTGTGCCTTGGTGTTTAGTCATGCCGGCCACATGACCACGGAAATGTCTTCGGGCAGCGCTGGCTCATCGGCTTTGAAACGGAGATGAGCATCGCAACCCTAGAGTCGGATTCGACTGGCTTTCGAGCAAGGGAACCTTTACCTTTACCTTTTACCCCAATGTAATTTGCAGTGCCATCCTAAGCAGTTACATCCTTCTAAGCCCTCTGATTTCAATGGGTTTCGAAGGGCATAATTCTGTTAGTTCCACAACAGTTCCCACTTCTCTGTTACTCTAACCTTCATTCAAACTCCTTTCTCAGTGCCAGCTTTCACCTTTCCACTGACAAAATCTTAACTGATTCCTGC